>NC_086445.1:633310454-633610454 GCF_028390025.1 Pseudophryne corroboree
CGGTGATACAAAGCGTAGCCTGCCTAGGAAAGAGTTGGCGTTTGCGAGATGCTGCTACTGGTGCCGCCGCTGCTGTTCTTGCGGCGGGAGTCCATACATCTACCCAGTGGGCTGTCACAGTCATATAGTCCTGAGTCTGCCCTGCTCCACTTGTCCACATGTCCGTGGTTAAGTGGACATTGGGTACAACTGCATTTTTTAGGACACTGGTGAGTCTTTTTCTGAGGTCTGTGTACATTTTCGGTATCGCCTGCCTAGAGAAATGGAACCTAGATGGTATTTGGTACCGGGGACATAGTACCTCCAACAAGTCTCTAGTTGCCTCTGCAGTAATGATGGATACCGGAACCACGTTTCTCACCGCCCAGGATGCCAAGGCCTCAGTTATCCGCTTTGCAGCAGGATGACTGCTGTGATATTTCATCTTCCTCGCAAAGGACTGTTGGACAGTCAATTGCTTGGTGGAAGTAGTAAAAGTGGTCTTACGAGTACGACTTCCCCTCTGGGATGACCATCGACTCCCAGCAGCAACAACAGCAGCGCCAGCAGCAGTAGGCGTTACACGCAAGGATGCATCGGAGGAATCCCAGGCAGGAGAGGACTCGTCAGAACTGCCAGTGACATGGCCTGCAGGACTATTGGCATTCCTGGGGAAGGAGGAAATTGACACTGAGGGAGTTGGTGGGGTGGTTTGCGTGAGCTTGGTTACAAGAGGAAGGGATTTACTGGTCAGTGGACTGCTTCCGCTGTCGCCCAAAGTTTTTGAACTTGTCACTGACTTATGATGAATGCGCTGCAGGTGACGTATAAGGGAGGATGTTCCGAGGTGGTTAACGTCCTTACCCCTACTTATTACAGCTTGACAAAGGCAACACACGGCTTGACAAATGTTGTCCGCATTTCTGTTGAAATACTTCCACACCGAAGAGCTGTTTTTTTTGGTATTTTCACCAGGCATGTCAATGGCCCTATTCCTCCCATGGACAACAGGTGTCTCCCCGGGTGCCTGACTTAAACAAACCACCTCACCATCAGAATCCTCCTGGTCAATTTCCTCCTTAGCGCCAGCAACACCCATATCCTCCTCATCCTGGTGTACTTCAACACTGACATCTTCAATCTGACTATCAGGAACTGGACTGCGGGTGCTCCTTCCAGCACTTGCAGGGGGCGTGCAAATGGTGGAAGGCGCATGCTCTTCACGTCCAGTGTTGGGAAGGTCAGGCATCGCAAACGACACAATTGGACTCTCCTTGTGGATTTGTGATTTCGAAGAACGCACAGTTCTTTGCTGTGCTTTTGCCAGCTTGAGTCTTTTCATTTTTCTAGCGAGAGGCTGAGTGCTTCCATCCTCATGTGAAGCTGAACCACTAGCCATGAACATAGGCCAGGGCCTCAGCCGTTCCTTGCCACTCCGTGTGGTAAATGGCATATTGGCAAGTTTACGCTTCTCCTCCGACAATTTTATTTTAGATTTTTGAGTCCTTTTTTTACTGATATTTGGTGTTTTGGATTTTACATGCTCTGTACTATGACATTAAGCATCGGCCTTGGCAGACGACGTTGCTGGCATTTCATCGTCTCGGCCATGACTAGTGGCAGCAGCTTCAGCACGAGGTGGAAGTCGATCTTGATCTTTCCCTATTTTTGGAACCTCAACATTTTTGTTCTCCATATTTTAATAGGCACAACTAAAAGGCACCTCAGGTAAACAATGGAGATGGATGGATACTAGTATACTTATGGATTGACGAGCGACTGCCGACACAGAGGTAGCTACAGCCGTGGACTACCGTACTGCGTCTGCTGCTAATATAGACTGGATGATAATGAGATATAAAATATATATATATATCACTACTGCAGCCGGACAGGTATATATTATATAATGACGGACCTGCTGGACACTGTCAGCTCAGCACTGCAGACTCCTAAAGTAAGCTACTAGTAGTATCAAGAAGATAGAAAAAAAAAAAAAACACCACAGGTAGGTGGTATACAATTATGGATGGACGAGCGACTGCCGACACAGAGGTAGCTACAGCCGTGGACTACCGTACTGCGTCTGCTGCTAATATAGACTGGATGATAATGAGATATAAAATATATATATATCACTACTGCAGCCGGACAGGTATATATTATATAATGACGGACCTGCTGGACACTGTCAGCTCAGCACTGCAGACTCCTAAAGTAAGCTACTAGTATCAAGAAGATAGAAAAAAAAAAAACCACGGGTAGGTGGTATACAATTATGGATGGACGAGCGACTGCCGACACAGAGGTAGCTACAGCCGTGGACTACCGTACTGCGTCTGCTGCTAATATAGACTGGATGATAATGATATAAAAAATATATATATATATCACTACTGCAGCCGGACAGGTATATATTATATAATGACGGACCTGCTGGACACTGTCAGCTCAGCACTGCAGACTCCTAAAGTAAGCTACTAGTATCAAGAAGATAGAAAAAAAAACAAAACACCACGGGTAGGTGGTATACAATTATGGATGGACGAGCGACTGCCGACACAGAGGTAGCTACAGCCGTGGACTACCGTACTGCATCTGCTGCAGTGCTAATATAGACTGGATGATAATGATATAAAAAATATATATATATCACTACTGCAGCCGGACAGGTATATATTATATAATGACGGACCTGCTGGACACTGTCAGCAAAATGTGTTTATAGAATAAAAACACCACACGACGAGTGTTTAACTTTTTCAGGCAGACAATCACAATATACTGGTGGTCAGTGGTCACTGGTCAGTCACACTGGCACTGGCAGTGGCACTCTGGCAGCAAAAGTGTGCACTGTTAAAATATGTACTCCTGCTATAACTGCTCCCCAGTCTCCCCCACAATTAAGCTGTGTGAGCAGTGAGCACTCAGCACAGTCAGATATACAGTATTACATAGATAATGCAGCACACTGAGGGCACACTGAGGCTGAGCACAGATATGGTATGTGACTGTGTCACACTGTGTATCATTTTTTTTCAGGCAGAGAACGGATTAATTAAACTGGTGGTCACTGGTCACACTATCAGCAAGTAGTACTCCGTCCTAAAATGCTCCCCAAAATTAGTAAATCAAGTGTCTCTACTCTCTACTACTCTCTAGTCTACTCTAAACGGAGAGGACGCCAGCCACGTCCTCTCCCTATCAATCTCAATGCACGTGTGAAAATGGCGGCGACGCGTGGCTCCTTATATAGAATCCGAGTCTCGCGATAGAATACGAGCCTCGCGAGAATCCGACAGCGGGATGATGACGTTGGGGCGCGCTCGGGTTAGCCGAGCAAGGCGGGAAGATCCGAGTCTGCCTCGGACCCGTGTAAAAAGGCTGAAGTTCGGGGGGGTTCGGTTTCCGAGAAACCGAACCCGCTCATCACTACCTCCGACCCACCCTTATGTTGTATAAACAGGACATGCACATTTTAACAAACCAATAATTTCAGCGACAGGGTCTGCCACACGACTCTGGCTGAAATGACTGGTTTGTTTGGGCCCCCACCAAAAAAGAAGCACTCAATCTCTCCTTGCAGAAACTGGCTCTACAGAGGCAAAATGTTGGCCTCATCCTCATCCTCAGATTCCTCACCCCTTTCACTGTGTACATCGTCCTCCTCCTCACAGAGTACTAATTCGTCCCCACTGGAATCCACCATCACAGGTTCCTATGTACTTTCCGGAGGCAATTGCTGGAAAAGGTCTTCCCGGAGGAATTTATAATACATTTTGATGAACATCATCTTCTTCACATTTAGTGGAATTAACCTCCTACGCCGATCGCTGACAAGGTTACCGGCTGCACTAAACACTCTTTAGAAGTACACACTGGAGGGAGTGCAACTTAGGTAAAATAAAGCCAGTTTGTGCAAGGGCATCCAAATTGTCTCTTTCTCCTGCCAGTATACATACAGACTGTCTGACATGCCTACTTGGATGCTGTCACTTATATAATCCTCCACCATTCTTTCAATGGTGACAGAATTATATGCAGTGATAGTAGACATGTCAGTAATTGTTGACATGTCAGTCATAGTAGACATGTCAGTCCGGACCAGATCTCAGTTTTCGCTCCTGACTGCCCTGCATCACCACCAGCGGGCGCGCTAGGAAATCTTATCCTTTTCCTTGCAGCCCCAGTGCCGGGAGAAATTGAAGGACGAGCTGTTGACGGGTCACGTTCCGCTTGAGTTGACAATTTACTAACCAGCAGGTCTTTGCACCTCTGCAGACTTGTGTCTGCCGGAAAGAGAGATACAACGTAGGCTTTAAACCTAGGATCGAGCACGGTGGCCAAAATGTAGTGCTCTAATTTCAACAGATTGACCATCCTTGAATCCTAGCAAAGCGAATGAAGGGCTCCATCCACAAGTCTCACATACTTTGCGGAATCGCTCCGTCTTAGCTCCT
The DNA here is from genome assembly GCF_028390025.1 of Pseudophryne corroboree. NCBI lineage: Eukaryota > Metazoa > Chordata > Amphibia > Anura > Myobatrachidae > Pseudophryne > Pseudophryne corroboree. The sequence goes on from NC_086445.1 coordinate 633,314,894, forward strand.
CCTTCAATTTCTCCAGCTGCTTCTGCAAAAGCCTGATGAGGGGAATGACCTGACTCAAGCTGGCAGTGTCTGAACTGACTTCACGTGTGGCAAGTTCGAAGGGTTGGAGAACCTTGCACAAGACGGAAATCATTCTCCACTGCGCTTGAGTCAGGTGCATTACCCCTCCTTTGCCTATATCGTAAGTGGATGTATAGGCTTGAATGGCCTTTTGCAGCTCCTCCATCCACTGAAGCATATAGAGTGTTGAATTGCACCCCTTTACCACCTCTTGCTTCAGTTGATGGCAGGGCAGGTTCAGGAGTGTTTGCTGGCGCTCCAGTCTTCGGCACACAGTGGCAGAATGCTGAAAGTGGGCCGCAATTATTCGGGCCACCGACAGCATCTCCTGCACACCCCTCTCATTTTTCAAAAAAATCTGCACCACCAAATTCATTGTATGTGCAAAACATGGGACATGCTGGAATTTTCCCAGATGTAATGCAGGCACAAAATTGGTGGCATTGTCCGATATCACAAATCCCCAGGAGAGTCCAATTGGGGTAAGCCATTCTGCAATGATGTTCCTCAGTTTCCGTAAGAGGTTGTCAGCTGTGTGCCTCTTACTGAAAGCAGTGATACATAGCGTAGCTTGCCTAGGAACGAGTTGGCGTTTGCGAGATGCTGCTACTAGTGCCGCTGCTGTTGTTGCTGCGGGAGGCCATACATCTACCCAGTGGGCTGTCACAGTCATATAGTCCTTAGTCTGCCCTGTTCCACTTGTCCACATGTCCGTGGTTAAGTTGACACTAGATACAACCGCATTTTGTAGGACACTGGTGACTCTTTTTCTGACGTCTGTGTAGATTCTCGGTATCGCCTGCCTAGAGAAGTGGAACCTAGATGGGATTTGATACCGTGGACACAGTACCTTAAACAATTCTCTAAGTCCCACTGAACTAATGGTGGATATCGGATGCATGTCTAACACCAACATAGCTGTCAAGGCCCCAGTTATCCGCTTTGCAAAAGGTTGACTGCTGTCATATTTCATCTTCCTCACAAAGGACTGTTGGACAGTCAATTGCTTACTGGAAGTAGTACAAGTGGTCTTCCGACTTCCCCTCTGGGATGACGATCGACTCCCATCAGCAACAACAGCAGCAACGCCAGCAACAGCTGGTGTACCACTCAAGGATCCTACGGTGGAATCCCGGTTAGGAGAGGACTCCTCAGTCTTGACAGTTACATGGCCTGCAGGACTAGTGACGTTCCTGACTAAGGATGAAGTTGACGTTGAGGGAGTTGGTGGTGTGGCTTGCAGGGTCTTGGGTACAGGAGGAAGAAGGGATTTAGGTGTCAGTGGACTGCTTACGCTCTTACCAAAGTTTCACAACTTAACACTGACTTCTGATGAATGTGCAGCAGGTGACGTATAAGGGAGGATGTTCCTAGGTGGTTAACATCCTTACCCCTACTTATTACAGATTGATAGAGGCAACAGATGGCTTGACACCTGTTGTTCGGATTTATGGAGAAATAATTTCACACCGAAGAGGTGGCTTTTTTGGTAGTTTGCCCAGGCATCACAATGGCCTTCTTCATCCCACGGACAACAGGTGTCTCCCCCGATGCCTGACTTTAAACAAACCACGATGAATCTTACAGGGATAGTTCCGCAACTGGTTATTGATACAGACATGGACCAATATAGGTTCTTGGTCTGTGACCGACTTTAAACTAATAATGTACACAAAGTGTACCCATTACTAGTCGGTGGTGCTCCCAGAGTCAGTAAATTTGAAGCACTAACACAGGAGAGGAGAAAGACTCTATGTTGGGGCACTCTTCATCAAATATTAGACATTTAAAACGTAACTTTTAATAATTGTATTAAAAATAAAGTGACACAGTTTGTAAAAATATATTTACAAATGATGATACATATAGGTTTTCTTGACAATTTATTTAAATAAATGTCGTGAGAATAAACGCCTTGGTGAAAATTGTTTGCAATTAATACATTAGCTGGGAAAAATTCTGTCTATAATATATGACAGGTTATTTATTTTGTTCCCAGGGATAGAATACCTTGGTTTAGTTATCTCTGTATTTATAAATGCTTCTAATGAAAGGGAGCGTATATGTAATATGACAAATTTGGATGTTGCCTATGTGGGTTCTTATACACCTTCTGCTCTATGTTTAGGCAGCCGTGTACCCGGGAAGGCTTTTACTTAGAAAATATTGTATCTTTCGACTTTTTGTTACCGACAGAAGTCTGAAAGTACGAATAAGTGCTGATTTGAGTATAAACTGATCAAACAAATTTTTATAATGAAAAAAACATGAAATAAAGACAAAGAGAATCTTTGGTATATAGCGTGTTTGATGATAACTGCTAGAGTTTTAAGATACTGGAGAGGCAAAATAAATAAAGAAAAGAAAAGAAAGAAGTAATAGAAGGGGGTGTCTTACTTCTGCTGTTCAGCTGGGTTGTTTACTGCACCTGGTGTTCACTGTTGGTCCCCCACACAGTTACTGGCCAGGCCTGCCACAGCTTTGCTTCCAAGATCGAACGGGATCAGGCGTATCCTGTGGAGTATGGCCGTAATCTGCTGAATGAGAGAGTATGACTACCAAGATGCTTCTGCTGTCCAGATTAGTGGATGAGAGAGCATGAAAATTATAGGCTGTCTATCAGAGAGAAACTGTAAAGATAATTTTTTGGCTGATATTGCTAATAAGGGACAGAAAAAGCCCTTATTTCTCGTCAATGTTATCAATCTATACAAATATCATGACACATTGAATTACAATTAATATAATCGAGAATAACAAAAAATTCAGAGCACTCTGCTGTTCTCTTTGTAGGGTAACGACTGATGTAATGCATAGATTGTTGATTTGGCTAATGTTGTATTTAAATCACATAAATATGTTCATGATAATTTAAGGTCCACAGGCTGAGATTAATGGTGTGCAAAAAAAGACACATTCAGCTTTTGAGAGAAAATACAAAATCAGAAGAAACCCTTAATCAAAACTTGCAACAATGATATTTTGCTGAAAATGACGTTTTTTTCTCTAGTCCCTAGTGCAGAGCGACCATCAGTGCACTGTTGTTAATGATTGAATAACAGATTAAATAACAGTTTATACACAAGAAAATAGCAAAAATTCAGAACATACTGGTTTTAAATTAGTGAAGGCTGATATAATCCATAAATTGCTGCTTTAAAAAACTAGTGATGTGTATGGATCACATGGATATGTTCCTAACTGGTAAATATCAGCAGGCTAAGATATTTAGTGTTCAGAAGATGGCATCTTAAGCTTATTAGAGAGAAAGAAAATTAAGAATAAAGATAACCTTCCTCTACCTTGCAGAAGAATTTTTTACCGAAGGTAAAATATTTCAACTCCTTGGTGCAAAACACCCACAAATGCACTTCTTGTTATGCAATTGTTACACTCCTATTACATATGAATGCACATGAGCAGAATTGAGTGTAATGAAGGAGGTATTCTGATGAATATGGAGCAGTTAAGAGGAGGTCCCTAGATAAATAAAATACAAAATACAGAGAAATGATATAATAAATCTTCTTGCCCTAAAAGGGCGCTTACTAGACCGTTGTATTCCTTATCTGGGAGTGGGCTGCGCAGTCCCACTGGATCCCGCTAAACCAAACGGACCGTTTCACCGCAATGTCGGCTTGCTCACTGGTGAGCAAGCCGACATTGCGGTGAAACGGTCCGTTTGGTTTAGCGGGATCCAGTGGGACTGCGCAGCCCACTCCCAGATAAGGAATACAATGGTCTAGTAAGCGCCCTTTTAGGGCAAGAAGATTTATTATATCATTTCTCTGTATTTTGTATTTTATTTATCTAGGGACCTCCTCTTAACTGCTCCATATTCATCAGAATACCTCCTTCATTACACTCAATTCTGCTCATGTGCATTCATATGTAATAGGAGTGTAACAATTGCATAACAAGAAGTGCATTTGTGGGTGTTTTGCACCAAGGAGTTGAAATATTTTACCTTCGGTAAAAAATTCTTCTGCAAGGTAGAGGAAGGTTATCTTTATTCTTAATTTTCTTTCTCTCTAATAAGCTTAAGATGCCATCTTCTGAACACTAAATATCTTAGCCTGCTGATATTTACCAGTTAGGAACATATCCATGTGATCCATACACATCACTAGTTTTTTAAAGCAGCAATTTATGGATTATATCAGCCTTCACTAATTTAAAACCAGTATGTTCTGAATTTTTGCTATTTTCTTGTGTATAAACTGTTATTTAATCTGTTATTCAATCATTAACAACAGTGCACTGATGGTCGCTCTGCACTAGGGACTAGAGAAAAAAACGTCATTTTCAGCAAAATATCATTGTTGCAAGTTTTGATTAAGGGTTTCTTCTGATTTTGTATTTTCTCTCAAAAGCTGAATGTGTCTTTTTTTGCACACCATTAATCTCAGCCTGTGGACCTTAAATTATCATGAACATATTTATGTGATTTAAATACAACATTAGCCAAATCAACAATCTATGCATTACATCAGTCGTTACCCTACAAAGAGAACAGCAGAGTGCTCTGAATTTTTTGTTATTCTCGATTATATTAATTGTAATTCAATGTGTCATGATATTTGTATAGATTGATAACATTGACGAGAAATAAGGGCTTTTTCTGTCCCTTATTAGCAATATCAGCCAAAAAATTATCTTTACAGTTTCTCTCTGATAGACAGCCTATAATTTTCATGCTCTCTCATCCACTAATCTGGACAGCAGAAGCATCTTGGTAGTCATACTCTCTCATTCAGCAGATTACGGCCATACTCCACAGGATACGCCTGATCCCGTTCGATCTTGGAAGCAAAGCTGTGGCAGGCCTGGCCAGTAACTGTGTGGGGGACCAACAGTGAACACCAGGTGCAGTAAACAACCCAGCTGAACAGCAGAAGTAAGACACCCCCTTCTATTACTTCTTTCTTTTCTTTTCTTTATTTATTTTGCCTCTCCAGTATCTTAAAACTCTAGCAGTTATCATCAAACACGCTATATACCAAAGATTCTCTTTGTCTTTATTTCATGTTTTTTTCATTATAAAAATTTGTTTGATCAGTTTATACTCAAATCAGCACTTATTCGTACTTTCAGATTTCTGTCGGTAACAAAAAGTCGAAAGATACAATATTTTCTAAGTAAAAGCCTTCCCGGGTACACGGCTGCCTAAACATAGAGCAGAAGGTGTATAAGAACCCACATAGGCAACATCCAAATTTGTCATATTACATATACCCTCCCTTTCATTAGAAGCATTTATAAATACAGAGATAACTAAACCAAGGTATTCTATCCCTGGGAACAAAATAAATAACCTGTCATATATTATAGACAGAATTTTTCCCAGCTAATGTATTAATTGCAAACAATTTTCACCAAGGCGTTTATTCTCACGACATTTATTTAAATAAATTGTCAAGAAAACCTATATGTATCATCATTTGTAAATATATTTTTACAAACTGTGTCACTTTATTTTTAATACAATTATTAAAAGTTACGTTTTAAATGTCTAATATTTGATGAAGAGTGCCCCAACATAGAGTCTTTCTCCTCTCCTGTGTTAGTGCTTTAAACAAACCACATCACATCACATCAGAATCCTCATCGTCAACTTCCTACTCAGCGCCAGCAACACCCATATCCTCATCCTGGTGTGCTTCAACAGTGACATCTTCAATTTGAATATCAGGAACTGGACTGTGGGTGCTCCTTCCAGCACTTGCAGGGGGCGTGCAAATGGTGGAAGGAGCCACCTCTTCCCATCCAGTGTTGGGAAGGTCAGGCATCGCAACCGCCGACACACTTGGACTCTCCTTGGGGATTTGTGATACCATCTCAGAACGCACAGTTCTTTTCTGTGCTCTTTCCAGCTTAACTCTTTTAATTTTCTAGCGGGAGGATGAGGGCTTCCATTGTCATGTGAAGCTGAACCACTAGCCATGAACATAGGCCAGGGCCTCAGTCGTTCCTTGCCACTCCGTGTCATAAATGGCATATTGCCAAGTGTACGTTTCTCCTCAGACGATTTAAATTTCTTTTTTTGGGTCTTTTTACTGAACTTTGGCTTTTTGGATTTTACATGCCCTCTACTATCACATTGGGCATCGGCCTTGGCAGACGACGTTGATGGCATTTCATTATCTATGTCATGGCTAATAGCAGCAGTTTCAGCACTAGGAGGAAGTGTTTCTTCTTGAGCTTTCCCTATTTTATCCTCAAAATTTTTATTCTCCATTATTTTTGGGGAGTTATATGAGACGATATGCGGCACAGGAAAGACTGGAATGACTGATGGACAGGACATTACCACTGGTCTGATGCAGCACAACACAACAACACTGTAAGGGTCTTGTGGTTGTTGTTATTGTTGTTATTATTATTATACGTCAGCAGTGGACATATAGCAGCAGAGTATATCGTTACTTGAATGACTGATGGACAGGACACTACCACTGGTCTGATGCAGCACAACAACACTGTAAGGGACTTGTGGATGTTGTTATAATTATTATACGGCAGCAGTGGACATATAGCAGCAGCGTATATCGTCACTTGAATGACTGATGGACAGGACACTACCACTGGTCTGATGCAGCACAACACAACAACACTGTAAGGGACTTGTGGTTGTTATTATTATTATATGGCAGCAGTGGACATATAGCAGCAGCGTATACCACTGTAACTGCATCGTCATTGGAATGACTGATGGACAGGACACTACCACTTGTCTGATGCAGCACAACAACACTGTAAGGGACTTGTGGTTGTTGTTATAGTTATTTTACGGCAGCAGTGGACATATAGCAGCAGCGTATATCGGCACTTGAATGACTGATGGGCAGGACACTACCACTGGTCTGATGCAGCACAACACAACAACACTGTACGGGACTTGTGGTTGTTGTTATAATTATTATACGGCAGCAGTGGACATAAAGCAGCAACGTATATCATCGATTGAATGACTGATGGACAGGACACTACCACTGGACTGATGCAGCACAACACAACACCACTTTACACAGCTACACCGGATATATGGCAGCAGAGGACACCAACACTGTGACTGGCTGGACTGATGCAGCACAATACACTGACTACACTGGACAGCACAACACAGCACAAGACTTGCCACCCCACTTTCCTGCCACCAACAGACACTGAATACTGAGGACACGTCCTCTCAATACACTCTCCGAGACTGGAGTGAAAATGCCCACTATGCGCGGCTCCTTATATGGAATCCAAATCCTGCGAGAATCCGACAGCGGGATGATGACGTTTTGCCGCGTTCGGGTTTCCGAGTCAGGCAGGAAAATCTGAGCCGAGCTCGGAACCGAACTCGGAAGGCAAAGTCCGGTAGGGTTCGGTTCTCTGAGAACCGAACCTGCTCAACTCTATTCAAAATACACAGAAATAGTTATGTACAGTGGCCCTCATTCCGAGTTGTTTGCTCGTTATTTTTCTTCGCATCTGTGTGATTTTCCGCTAACTGCGCATGCGCAATGTTCGCACTGCGGCTGCGTCAAGTAAATTTGCTAAGAAGTTTGGTATTTTACTCACGGCATTACGAGGTTTTTTCTTCGTTCTGGTGATCGGAGTGTGATTGACAGGAAGTGGGTGTTTCTGGGCGGAAACTGACCGTTTTATGGGTGTGTGTGAAAAAACGCTGCCGTTTCTGGGAAAAACGCGGGAGTGGCTGGAGAAACGGGGGAGTGTCTGGGCGAACGCTGGGTGTGTTTGTGACGTCAAACCAGGAAAGAAACTGACTGAACTGATCGCAGTGGCAGAGTAAGTGTCGAGCTACTCAGAAACTGCTAAGAAATTTCTATTCACAATTTTGAGAATCTTTCGTTCGCAATTCTGCTAAGCTAAGATTCACTCCCAGTAGGCGGCGGCTTAGCGTGTGCAATGCTGCTAAAAGCAGCTTGCGAGCGAACAACTCGGAATGACGGCCAGTATACAGCACGCGCCTCTCCTGCCCCTCATTGCTCATGAAGTCCAACTCCAGTCTTCGGCAGCGGGTATTTCAAATGTGGCGCCGATTCGTTTGCCAATCAGACCGGCAGACAATCAGGAGCTGTAACTGCCAGTCCGCGAGCTCAGAATGGCTAATAAACCAGTGTCTCATTTGAGATTCACCCCGCCACCGACTCCGGAGACCGGACATCACTGAGCATTGAGGGGCAGGAGAGGCGCTGCGCTGCTCTCTCCTCCCCTCACATAGCAGCGGCTGCAGGTATGGTGGACGGGTGGTACTGCGTACTGGCTGGCAATTTCTAACATAATAATATATCTGAAGTTTATTTAATGATGATAATATATAAGTTTACAAATTGTAGTTCAACATATAACAGTGAAGTATATATATATATATATATATAGATAAAGATATATATATATATATATATATATATAAAACATGTATATATATATATATATATATATATATATATATAGACAGTATATAATATTTTTTAGAAAAACTAAAAAATAAAGCCTTTAAAAAAGGTTGAGTAATGGGTTAAAAGTGGCTTAGCTTTGTATCGGAGGTCAGTGAGGCACACCAAGTGCAGTTCCTCAATGAGACTTCATCAAGAGGTCCTGATGAAGTCTCATTGACGAAACGCGTTGAATGTGCCTCACTGACCTCCTGTACAAAGCTAAGCCACTTTTTAGCCCTTTACTCAACTCTGTTTTAAAGGTGTGTGTGTGTGTGTGTATATATATATATATATTATATATATATATATATATATATACTGTGTATATATATATATATATATATATATATATACTTCAATGCCGCCGATCAGCGTGCATTGTCGGAAGCGGGGCCAAACCCGACAGGTTTTAGCCCCGTTTCCGACAATCTCAATCTGACTTTAAAAAAAGTCGGATTGAGATGAGGGATCTGAGAGCAGGAGACGGTCGGAGCAGCGCTGCAGCGGGGAGAGCAGGAACCCAGCGTCAGCGTCCACCCGGCTCCAGCAAGCGAGGTCCCGCTTGCTGGAGCCGGGTGGACTCCGCCGTGAGCCTCCGCTGATGCAGCCGCTGCTCGCCCGGTCTCCTTCTCTCTATCTCCCCTCCTCCGCTGCTCTCCCGCTGCTGCCCCCACCGCCGCAGATATCTCTATCACGGCAGCCGCTGACAGCTCTCCCCCCCCTCCCTTCCCGGCGCCGCTGACAGCTCCCACCGCCACTGCTGTCAGCGCACCCGGCAGCGGCAGGACAAGACACCTGGAGCGGCCAAATCCGACAGTCGGATTTGGCCACTCTTTGAATAGGGGTTGTCAGGTCCATTCCGACTACTGCATATCAGAATGGACCCGACTCTTATTGAATATACCCCATAGGGGGTCAGATCTGATCGCTGCTGTACGTTTTTGCACAGCAGGCGATTAGGTACTAACTGCGCATGCACCGCAATGCGCACGCGCATCGGTCAGCAACAAAGGCCATCGCTGGTCAGCAAAGGGATGGTGCAAAAAATCAGTTCGCACGGGCGTTCACAAGGTCATTGACAGAAGGAAGCCGTTTGTGGGTGGTAACTGACCGTTTACTGCGAATGTTTTGAAAAATGCAGGCGTGTCAAAGCATTTTCAGGGTGATGTCAGCTCTGGCCCCGATCAGCCTGATGTGATCGCACTGGAGGAGTAAGTCCTGAGCTGCACACTGACTGCACAAAGTGGATTTTAGTGGACTTGAGCAGCTCAACGTACACAATCGCAGTATGCTATCGCACACTTGCACTGCAAATATACCCCCCCCCCCCCTGGAGGTGGCGACTATCTGAACACAGAACAGCAAAATTAGCACTTCAGCTCTCCCATGTACCTCTAGTTTCCCTCCACGTGCCCCATGTAGCAGGGAGAGTAGATCAAGCACTAGCAGTGACCAGTGCCGTGTTGGCGTCGAGGTGACTGATATTAGTGGCCGTGGGAGTTACAGCGAGGGTGAGGGCATGGATGCTGACAGGGAGTTAGAAGGAGTGTGAGGAACACTGAGGGGGGAGTTACAGGGAGGTTGAGGGAAGGGGCACTGGGGGGGGAGTACAGGGAGGGTGAGGGCAGGGGCCCTGAGGGTGGAGTTAGAGGGAGGGTGAGGGCACTGGCGCTGACAGGGGAGTTACAGGGAGGGTAAGGGCTGGGACCCTGAGTGGGGGTTACAGAGAGGGTGAGAGTAGGGATGCTGAGGGGGGAGGTAGAAGCTACATGGAGGGTGAGGGCAGGGGCCCTGAGGTGGGAGCTACATGGAGGGTGAGGACAGGGACGCTGACGGGAAGTTACATGGAGAGTGAGGACAGGGATGCTGACGGGAAGTTACATGGAGGGTGAGGACAGGGACGCTGATGGGAAGTTACATGGAAGGTGAGGACAGGGACGCTGATGGGAAGTTACATGGAGGGTGAGGACAGGGACGCTGACGGGGAGTTTACAGGGAGGGTGAGGACAGGGATGCTGACGGGAAGTTACATGGAGGGTGAGGACAGGGACGCTGACGGGAAGTTACATGGAGGGTGAGGACAGGGACGCTGATGGGAAGTTACATGGAGGGTGAGGACAGGGACGCTGACGGGGAGTTACAGGGAGGGTGAGGACAGGGATGCTGACGGGAAGTTACATGGAGGGTGAGGACAGGGACGCTGACGGGAAGTTACATGGAGGGTGAGGACAGGGACGCTGATGGGAAGTTACATGGAGGGTGAGGACAGGGATGCTGACGGGAAGTTACATGGAGGGTGAGGACAGGGACGCTGACGGGGAGTTACAGGGAGGGTGAGGACAGGGACGCTGATGGGAAGTTACATGGAGGGTGAGGACAGGGACGCTGACGGGAAGTTACATGGAGGGTGAGGGTAGGGACGCTGATGGGGAGTTACATGGAGGGTGAGGGCAGGGACGCTGACGGGGAGTTACAGGGAGGGTGAGTACATGGACGCTGAGGGGGGAGTTACAGGGAGGGTAAGGGCTGGGACCCTGAGTGGGGGTTACAGGGAGGGTGAGAGTAAGGATGCTGAGGTGGGAGGTAGAAGCTACATGGTGGGTGAGGGCAGGGACGCTGACGGGAAGTTACATGGAGGGTGAGGGCAGGGACGCTGACGGAGAGTTACAGGGAGGGTGAGGGCATGGACGTTGATGGGGTGTTAAAGGGAGGGTGAATGCAGGGGCACTTAGGGGGGAGTTACAGGGAGAGTGAGGACAGGGGCACTGAGGGTGGACTTACAGGGAGAGTGAGGGAAGGGGTCTATAAAAATTGCTTTATTAGGAGCGGGATGGTCAGGGTCAGGCTGTGGCGGGGGGGGGGGGGGGCGTTCAGGGTTAAGCTGGGGGGGCAGGATAGTTAAGGTTAGGATGCGGAGGGGGGGCAGTTAGGGTTAGGCTGTGGGGGGATGGTTAGGGTTAGGCTGTGTAGGGGGCAGTTAAGGTTAGTCTGTGGGGGGATAGTTAGGGTTAGGCTGTGGGAGGAAAGGGTTAGGGTAAGTGGAGGGGCAGGGGATGGGGCAGGATACTTTAGTCTGCTTGAATTTAGATTTAAACCAATATGTTTAATGTTGTCCAAGGCACAGGAATGGGGAGGAGCCAATAAAGCAAAGGGGATTGAAGGATATTCCAGCTGGTGTTCTCCTAACTGCCACCTGTGGTTACTCACTTTGCCCGCGTTTTGATGGTTCAGGCAGTAGTCCCCATATCTGGCTCCCCCCGATCGATGCCCTGGGCTGGATGGGTAGCGTCCTTACTGAGAAGCCTCCAGGGATAATCCATGTGCAGTCCGTTGTAAGGGGCGCAATGCATCATGGGATTTGTAGTCTATATTTTACTGCTCTGAGCAGTAAAACATAAACTTCAAATCCCATACCACTTACATCTCTGGCCGGCCGTGTGTATGCCTGTTTGTATGAGCACGGCTAAGTCCTGGATGTCACCCGCAGCAGCTTCAAGTGCTTGGAGCTATGATCGGCGGGCCACTGCCGTTTCAGCTGTCAGTGCTCCGCGTCAGGTGGCTTTCATAGCCATACCACCTGACGTGGAGCACTGACAGCGGAACAGGCAGTGGCCAGACAGCTCGCTGCAGTGCGCCTGGGGCTGGAGCAGAGACGGAGACTGTGCAGCTCACTCAGTCAGGAGGGGGGAGCCGCTTTTCATGCTGCCGGCGCCGCTGCTGCCTGTCAGAGGCAGCCTTCAGCACATATCAGCAAGGTCGCAGAGCGGGGAGAGCGCATCTCCGACCCGGCGCCTCCCTGCTTTGCAGACCTTGCTGAGGGGTTAGCGCCGGGCTTGGGACATTGACTGCATGGAGCGGAGGATGTAATGTGCGGTCTTTCACCTGACCGCACATCGCTCTTCCTGTACACCATCGGCGCCTCTCTATGTTTGGGGGGGGCGAGCTGCCCCCTTGCCCCCCCAGTTCCGATGCCTCTGGTTACAAGAATATAATAGTTTAAATAGTCACACAAGTAATTACAATTTCAATAAATGAAATAGGGAGAAAAACAACATCCTAGTCACCTGTAGAACAGAATGCTGTGTTATCCTTATACGGTCACGCTACAGAGCAGCTGTGTGAGGGGGCTCTCCCTGGGAACCAGCCTGTCATCATCTGGACCCTGCAGAGTCCGCCGCCCGGTGGAGCCCCCCACACCGGAGGCTGCTCACCTGTGCTGCTGCTCATTCTCTGCTCCACTGCACTGTTGTGACCTCCGTGATGGGAGGCTGCTCAACACTCCATGATGCTGCACACGCATCCCGGCCAGTTGCAGCTGTGATGACTGCGGCTCAGTGGCTCTGGCCCCTCTGCCCGCCTTCCCGACCCCTGCTAATATTGTATTTCGCTCATGCTTGCAGATGTAGCCACGCTTATCATGACTCCATCTGTGACTAGGTCCACTCGGGCAATGCGCACTGCCGGGAGCCAACGGGGTGCAAGTGCGTAGTAGACACCTTTGTGCACTGTGCGGCATTTTTTTCAGACCCTGACATAAAGTCCCAGGTCCTGCACTATTTAAAGTATTAAGATGACCAGCTAGTCTTTTGAACTGGTCCTCGTGAGGCGTTGAAATCATTGATTGGAACACACAATGAGTTATCCTCACTAGTAAAGTTCACATATCACATAGATTCTGTTTGTGTGGACTAACTAGATGTGCATATTTAAATTGTGGATAACAAAATTACCACGGATTTGTTTACGAAAACAACTGCTCGAAATAATATATTATTGGCATCCAGTCATCACCAGGTAGAGGTCTCCTGTAAATGTTAAGGGTGAGGCTTATTGTCAGCAATGAAGCCAATATTGAACCAGCACTAGATATGGAGGAACTGGAGGAAAGGGGTCCCCTGGATAGCGTCCCTTTATGTGGGTGGAATCTTTGGGATCCTGTATCCTCACCAGGTTGCGGAGTCCTCTATGCTGAGTGGAAAAGCGAGTGTACCAGTGGGCAAATGCTGTTCGCCCAATCATCTGTAAATTTTGTCGAAGTCCACTAAAGGTCCGGATATAACACGTGCAGCTTCCAGTTGACAAAAAGGTGATCTGAAGTAACCATTGTGGTAATATTACTATCAGGACTGTGCCATCAGCCCTTACTTTACCTTTTCATCTTATTCATCTGCAGTCCACATAAAATAAGGAACGAACACATTATTGTAGCAGTTCCATGGTGATTCTGGTTGTTGTGAATTTTAACTTTTGATCTAATACATTGTATGTATTTTTTATTATTAAATAACCACTGTTTCCACCCTCAATCCATTCATCTTCATGTGCCTTAATCAACTCCACTATTTTAATTTATTTGTGTTTATTTTATTGATTGTAAAGCGCTGCTACCTTGTTTGTTGTATATTGACAGAGAGAGCACCCCTTTTTCAGATACAGCACACAGAGAGCACCCCTTTTTCAGATACAGTACACAGGGTACCCCATCCTGCCGCACATGACGCCATCCAGTACTGAGACGGACACGTCCGTCCAGTACACTCTCCAATGCCGAAGTGAAGATGTCGCCGATGCACGGGGACTTATATAGAATCCAAAACTCATCCAAAGCAGCATGAGGACGTTTTGCCTCGGAATAAAACGTCGGGCTCGGGAAAACCCGAGCACGACTCGGATCCTGATTCGGATTGCAAAGTTCGGGGGGTTTGTTTCCTTTCAGTGCTCAAAGTGGGGCGGTATACAATGGTATGGCATACCGCCATTTTGAGCAGTGTGCAGGGCTGACACAAAGGAGCTGAGCTCCCAGTCCCCTGCATGGAGCCCTCAGCCCTGCAGACAAGCTTCGGCAGCTCCGCACTGCTCAGGGAGCCGACTAGTCCGGTCCCACTGTGTGCGGCACACTTGGGCCGCAGCGGGTCCATCCTCCCCACGCTGCCACACTGGAAGCTGTTGTCCTGGACTCCCAATGAGGTGCAGCTCCCTCCACCCCTGGTGCACCAGGGGTTAACAGGCTCTTCTGCCGCCTTGTGTATCTGGGGTGCTGGGAGTGGAGTTCCCGGTCTCCAGCGCTTGGCACTGAGAGCTGCAGCCGGGGACAGCTCTCCTGGCTGCAGCGGCTTCTCACCTCCCAGTTCCCCGGCACAGCACACTGGGGGTTAACACTTGGTAGTGCTGCCTCGTACTGCTGGGCAGCGGTCAGCAGTGAGCACTGCAGCCCTGGACAGGTCTCCCAGCTGCAGCGGCTCGTTTACATCCCCAGCGCAGCAAGCCGGGGGTTAACCCATCACTGCCATGGCCATCGGAAAGGGTCCGGCTGTGGCAGAGCAAATATTTAATAACATTTTTTGTTTTTTACATTTTAAAATTGGCGCCTAGCACCTTTTGTCCCTTTAAAAATGGTGCCCGACAATGAGCATGAAACTAATTGCAACGAGCATGAAACTGCTGGCAATGAGCATGGATTCCAGGGTATGAAACCATTGGCAATGAGCATGAGACCCCTGGCAACGAGCATGGAACCCAGGTCATGAAACCATTCACAACAAGCATGAGACCCCTGGCAACTAGCAGGTAATTTAAAAATAATTAGGGGCTTTACTGTGGGCAAAATTTGTAGGGGACATTATTGTGTGTGGAGCATAAAATGGTGTCAGGGGCACAACTGTATGTGGCATAATGTGTAATGGGCATTACAGTGTATGGCATAATGTGTGGCTTAATGTGGAATGGGCATTACAGTGTGTGGAATAATGTGGAATGGGCATTACAGTGTGTGGAATAATGCAGAATGGGCATTACAGTGAGAGGAATAATGTGTAAGGGGCATTACAATAAGGAGCAGAAATGACAAATATTGTAAAGGGCATTAATAATTTTTTTCCCCCTGTGTTTTTGTATTTCCTGTGTTGTATCGGGGGCTTTACCTGGCGTAATGTGTATAAGGGGTACTACTGTGTGGTGTAATGTGACTATCGGACACTACTGTGCGATGTAATGTGAATTGGTACTATTTTGTGGGCACGCCCCTTCCCCATGAAGCCATGCCCCTATATTTTTGCGCGCGCCTTTGGAGCACACTAGCCATTTCCTTTTTCCATACCCCCACTTCAAAATTTCCACTTCGACCATTGGTTCCCGGGTAACCGAACTCGCTCATCTCTAATTAACACCATAATATTTATATAGAACAAAAGCGCATCTTAGTGCAAACCTGTCTGTATGAGAATTCAGTACATCCACAGAGATTTACTGTAATGCAAACATGTGCCTAATGTGCTTTTAATAACAGGACCCTGGAAACCCTTTTCCCAATTTGTAAGCAAGGTCCAGCCTTCAGAGGCTCCCCACAGCAAATGGAGTTATTAGGGGAATGAGAAATAATGTGTTGTAAAAACTTTTTAAAACATTTATATAACACACTTAAAAAACATATATTAAAGTTTCAGGTGTAGAGCTTATCTGAACAATTGGTAGTCCCATATGTAGCCAGAGAGCAGGAGAATCACCGGCTAACCTCGGGAGTCCTGATGAAGTCCACCAGATGCTAATTGGACAAAACGCGTGTATTCAGGTGATTATATTGGACATTGGTTCTTTTAAGTTCTGATCACCTAGTTTGGTGCCATTTTTACCTCTTTCTCTAACTGTAATATTTATATTTATCTCATCATTCTTCGATTATTAATGTTACAACCTTTATGGGAGCAAACTGTATGGCCAGGAGAAGTCCAATCAGACCAATAGATAGGTTGAACACTGACGCAGAGCCTAGGCCTGTTAGGCTGGTTAAAAACTGTTATGACACTGCAATGAATGATCTGTGCTTTAGCCAATCAATGGGTTATTGTCATTTAGGGTCTATGGCCTAATTTAATAAGGATTGCAATTGCAAAGCTGCTTGCAGCAGGAGGAGGTGCACGCCCCCATGTTCCCCAATGCCAGCCACCCCTGTACATTTCTCTGTACGCCTCTCCCCCATTACTCAGACTACTTTCTTTTATGAGATTCCAATTGGATGATGGATTTTAGGTTTACGGATTTTAGGTTTACAAGTGCCTGCCTTTGGTATGTTTTGCTTCTTGTGTACTTTCTGAATGCCTTTCACTAGTTCCTTTACTGGTACATAGTGGAAGGTACCAAGGAGTGTGGGTAGTTCACTACCTCAATGACTTTCTTCTCACTGGGCCGGTGTCCACTCCTTGCAGCACCTCACTCCTTTCTTCTGTTCAAGATCTGTTTGAAAATGTTTGGTGTCCAGTTTGCCCCAGATAAGATGGTGGGACCGGCTATGTGTTTCTCTTACCTGGGTATTGAAATCATGTCAGTTGCTATTGATGGCTTCCATGTTACTGGATGTGTCTTACCCAGAGATGTAGCTAGGTGCCATGGTGTCCGGAGCAAGGGTATGTTTTGGCGCCCCCTCCCCTGTACTGAATTGGGTGCATGTTACATTTGAAAATAAAAAAATATTTAAAAATCCTAAAGTGGTGACAGGGCTGGTTCTAGACCTTGTGGAGGTCAGGGTGAAAGTTTCCTTTGGCATGCCCCCCATGTGTAAGATAGGAACAGTGCGCACTGATGATAAAATATAGGGGCATAGCTTAATGGGGTAGGGGTGTGGCCACAGAATAGTACCAAGTCAGATTACACCGAACCAGATTGTTTGTTATTCACATTACACCGCACAGTAGTGTCCATTATGCACATTACCCCACACAGTTGTACCCCTTACACATTTTACACCACAGCAGAGCGCCTTATACATGTTACACCACATAGTAGAGCCCCTTATACACATTACACAACACAGTAGAGCCGCTTATACACGTTATGCCACAGTAGAGCTGCCTATACACGTTATATACCACAGTATAGCTGCTTATGCACGTTACTCTGCAGCTTCTGATGCAGGTAGAGATGTTGCAGCAGGGGCAGAGAGAGAGAGAGGTGCTGTAGCAGCTGGGGCAGAGAGGGGTGCTGCAGCAGCTGAGCCAGAAAGAGTTGCTGCAGCGGCTGGGGCATAAAGAGCTGCTGCTGCAGCAGTTGGGACAGAGAGAGGAGCTGCAGCAGCCAGGGCAGAAAGATGTGCTGCAGTAGCGATGGCAGAGAGTGGTGTAGCAGGACAGAAGTAACCCTGCTGCACAGCTACAAGCAGACATTGAGACATGTAAAGAGGACAGCAGAACTCCTCCTCCTGCTCTGCGGCTGACTGTACATAAGCCTGCGGTATAGTGTATGGATGGAGGGGGGGGAGGGGGGGGCGCACCCTCTAACTTTTTTGGTGCACTGGAGCCATCTTTGCTACACCCTTGGTCTACCTTATAGGCATGGTTATGGAGGAGAACTTATCTATTAGCTGTGAACCTTTTAGGGATGGTTGATCATACCCCTTGACATTCAAACTCTTGAGTATGACGAAGTTTCACACTGGCATGGTGGGTACAGTGACCCTTCATCAGTTACAATCACTGGTGGTACTGCTGAATTTAGCCTCTATGGTGATTTTATGGGTAGGAATTTCAGCCGCAGTTGGAACGTGCAAATGCTGGTGTGTGGCACTCATTATTTTATCTGATTGTCCTCTGAAATCAATGGCTATCTGTAGGTTTGGGGTCAGCTCTTGGATCTCTTCAATGACTCATGCCAATTACTGGATTCTCATGGTTCAGGATCTGATGTTTGGTTGATACTTGTTTATTGGACATTTCTTACCTCACCTGACTCATTTAGCAGCTGGACTTCACCAATAGTTCCTTGGTGAGAAGGCTCTCAATTATTGGGCTCGAGTGGGACCCGTTACCCTGGATGCTATGAGGCCTATTGATTTGCCCCTTTTAATGTGATTTTGTATGTGTTGACTGATATACTCACTTAAATGGATGGCGGTCGTTAGGTCGACAAGCATTAGGTCAACATACATTGGGTCAACCACTGAAGGTCGACATGGTCACTAGGTCAAAATGGTCATTAGGTCAACATGGTCATTAGGTCAACATGTACTAGGTCGACATGCAAAAAGGTCGACATGAGTTTTTTTTAAAAAAAATAATTTTTTGACCTTTTTCATAATTGGGAATGGTAACTTGTGCCGAGCACTGCGGCAGCGGAGTAAGGCACCGTGCCTGAAGCATGGCGAGCGAAGCGGTGCACTAATTTGGGTTCCCCGTCACTTTTCGAAGAAAACGACACCAAAAACAGTCAAAAAACTCAAATCTACCTTTTTACATGTCGACCTTGTACATGTCGACCTAATGACCATGTCAACCTAATGCATGTCGACCTTCAGTGGTCGACCCAATGTATGTCGACCTAATGAACCACACCCCACTTCAATGTGCTCCTTTTTAGATTTGCTTTTGTGATGGCATTTCATGGTGCTTTTAGAGTGTGTAAAATAGTGGCATCCTTTATGTCTGTAGTGTCAGCTTTGTCTTTCCATGATGTTCGGCTGGGTTCTGCTGTCCCCTTGTGTTAATTGCAGTATTCCAAAGAACTTTGGGAGTAATTCAGATCCGATCGCTGGGCAGCAATTTTTGCACTCCTGCGATTAGATAGTCACCGCCTACAGCAGTGTTTCCCAACCGCGGTCCTCAAGGCACACTAACAGTCCTGGTTTTAGTGATATCCAGGCTTGAACACAGGTGACTTAATTAGTAGCTCAGGTATTTTGATTTAACCATCTGTGCTGAAGCCTGGATATCACTAAAACCTGCACTGTTGGTGTGCCTTGAGGACCGCGGTTGGGAATGCCTGGCCTACAGGGTGCAAGTGTGTGAATGCATGTGTAGCAGAGCTGCACAAACTGATTTTGTGCAGTCTCACTCTCTGCACAGCCCGGGACTTACTCAGCCACTTACTGTTCGGGGACTGTTTGGGGCCGGATTTGACGTCAGACACCCTCCGTTCAAACGCTTGGACACGTCTGAGTTTTTCCAGACACTCCCTGAAAACGGAAAAAATTATATATGTGCGCTGTCTAATAAAGCAGCTGGAAAATGGGGGGTTGTGACGCCCCTGTGGGTACATTTGGTACAAAAAGATAATGTATGAAAACCCTATTCCTTTTCATTGCGGACTCCTTGCCATCACCTATTGGACATTGCATAGACACAGCCCCGGTGCTACCCGCTCAGCAAAGGGATGCAAAGCAGGGAGGCGCCAGGGTGGAGAGGCGCTCTGCACTCTCCCTGCTCTGCATCCCTGTGCTGCGCCTGTCCCCTGCTGCCGATGGCTGCTGCATCTGTCAGTCACACTGTGTGACAGGCGCTAGCAGCTTCAAGCCTCCAGTCCTTCCCTACCTTACTGAGTTCGGCAAAAAGGGGTCGTAGCTTCTAGGCACTGAGGGGGCGGAGCTTCTCTGCACTGAGGGGGCGGAGCTACACGGGCCAGGCTGCCAGCGAGAGCGACAGAAAGAAGATCTCTGCTGTGTGTTGGGAGTGCTGAAGGAGACAGAGGTGTCTGTGTTTAGTATGTGCGTGTGTGACTGAATGTGTGTGTGTTTGTGAGGGGGAAGGAGTAGTGTAAGAAAACATAGCAGCCAGCAGAGGAGAGGGAGGTGTTACACAGAGCCTTCTCCCTCTCTGGTTGCCATGTCTGGTTCCCTCATCCTGCTCCTGCGAGTCCTGCCCACCAGTCACCCAGCACCCCCTGCCAGAGAGAGAGAGAGTTGTCTGGGAGCTGAGGATAAAATCCATGGCTGCCATTCCTCATGCTCATTAGCTGCTGCTGGAAGCAGGGAGGTTTATACTATATGTAGCCTCCTCCATATTTGCAGCCATCCTGGACCTGTTATCAGCGCCGTGACTACCGGTGTGCCAGGTGTGCCTGGCACACAGCACAGTTGCCCTGAGGGCGCATGGCCAGCGGCTTGTAATGAGTCAAATTGACTCATTACAAGCCGCCTGTTCTGTGCGCACCCGTGCGCCACGTTAGAGGAGAGCAGCTGCGCCGGAGGCAGGGAAGAAGAAGGAGGGAGGGGGACTGGAGCCGCAGCAGCGCTATGTCATTGGTAGTAGCGCCGCTGCAGCAGTCCCCTCTCCTTCCGCATTGGCTGCCCGCCGCTGCTGTGAATGCTGGGATGCGCTTCCCTCATCCCAGCATTCACAGCGGCGGCCAGCCAATGCGGAAGGAGAAGGACTGCCGCAGCGGCGCCACCACCAATTACACTGCGCTGCTACGGCTCCAGTCCCCCTCCCTCCTCCTCCCCTGCCCGGGATCTGACTGCCAGCGGGGAGAGATGGTAAATTTCTCTCTCTCTCTCTCTCTATCTCTATCTCTATTCTCTCTGCCACAATGTGTAAAAAGGGGAACTGACTGCCGTAATGTGTAAAAAGGGGGACGCTGTCTGCCGTAATGTGTAATAAGGAGGACGCTGTCTGCTGTAATGTGTAAAAAGGGTGACGCTGTCTGCCGTAATGGGTAAAAAGGGGGACGCTGTCTGCCGTAATGTGTAATAAGGAGGACGCTGTCTGCTGTAATGTGTAAAAAGGGTGACGCTGTCTGCCGTAATGGTTAAAAAGGGGGACGCTGTCTGCCGTAATGTGAAAAAAGGGGGATGTTGTCTGCTGTAATGTGTAAAAAGGGGGACGCTATCTGCCGCAATGTGTAAAAAGGGGTACACTGTCTGCCGTAATGTGTAAAAAGGGGGATGCTGTCTGCTGTAATGTGTAATAAAGGGGACGCTGTCTGCCGTAATGTGTAATAAGGAGGACAGTGTCTGCCGTAATGTGTAAAAAGGGGGACGCTGTCTGCCGTAATGTGTAAAAAGGGGGACTGTCTGCTGTAATGTGTAAAAAGGGGGGACTGTCTGCCGTAATGTGTAAAAAGGGGATGCTGTCTGCCGTAATGTGTAAAAAGGGGGACGCTGTCTGGCGTAATGTATAAAAAGGGGGACGCTGTCTGCCGTAATGTGTAAAAAGGGGGACACTGTTTGCCGTAATGTGCAAAAAGGGGATGCTGTCTGCCGTAATGTGTAAAAAGGGGACGCTGTCTGCCGTAATGTGTAAAAAGGAGGACTGGCTGCGGTAATGTGTAAAAAAGGCACACTGTCTGCCGTAAACTGTAAAAAGGGGACGCTGCCTGCTGTAATGTGTAAAAAGGGGGACTGTCTGCCGTAATCTGTAAAAAGGCACCCTGTCTGCCGTAATGTGTAAAAAGGGGGACGCTGTCTGCCGTAATGTGTAAAAAGGGGGACACTGTCTGCCGTAATTTGTAAAAAGGGGGACTGGCTGCCGTAATGTGTAAAAGGGGGACGCTGTCTGGCGTAATGTATAAAAAGGGGGACGCTGTCTGCCGTAATGTGTAAAAAGGGGGACACTGTTTGCCGTAATGTGTAAAAAGGGGATGCTGTCTGCCGTAATGTGTAAAAAGGGGACGCTGTCTGCCGTAATGTGTAAAAAGGAGGACTGGCTGCGGTAATGTGTAAAAAAGGCACGCTGTCTGCCGTAAACTGTAAAAAGGGGACGCTGCCTGCTGTAATGTGTAAAAATGGGGACTGTCTGCCGTAATCTGTAAAAAGGCACCCTCTCTGCCGTAATGTGTAAAAAGGGGGACGCTGTCTGCCGTAATGTGTAAAAAGGGGACGCTGTCTGCCGTAATGTGTAAAAAGGGGGACACTGTCTGCCGTAATTTGTAAAAAGGGGGACTGGCTGCCGTAATGTGTAAAAGGGGGACGCTGTCTGCTGTAATGTGTAAAAAGGGGGACTCCGTCTGCTGTAATGTGTAAAAAGGGGGACGCTGTCTGCTGTAATGTGTAAAAGGGGGACTGTCTGCCGTAATGTGTAAAAGGGGCTCTACCTGGTGTAGTGGTGCTACTGTGCAGCGTAATTTGAATAATGGAGACTACTGTGCACCGTAGTATGAATTGGTATTATTTTGTGGCCACGTCCCTTCCCCATGAAGCCACTCCCCTATATATTTTTGCGCGGCTGCGGCGCACACTGCCCCTATCTTGTATAGGGGGGGTGCGCCAATGCCATTTCTTGCACACAGCGCTAAAATGCCTAGTTACGGCATTGCCTGTTATAGACACTGAAAGTTCACACTCACTGGGGTCGATGGGGATGTGAGAGGCCCCAATAGGTCACCCACTTAATGAGATCCAAGCTAGTAATACAGTACAATTAGTTACATTGGAGGATTTGTTGTGGATCATGGAGGGAACCCCAGGTTAGGATTAGGCAGCAGGAAGGGAGTGTTAGAGTTAGGCTGCGGGGAGGGAGATTTAGGTTTAAGCAGCAGGGACGGGGAGTTAGGATTAGGTCATTCTAGGGGGTGGTAAGGGTTAGACACTAAGGGAGGAGGTTAGGGTTAGGCTGCGGCCAGGGAGAGTTAGGGGAGAGGGGAGAACACCCCACACTCACCCCTGTCCATCTTCTCATTGGGATCCCGGCATCGGTATTATGAATGCCAGGATCCCGTCAGCCGGCATATCATACTGATTCCCATTCAGCAGGGCTAATAGGATGTAGCTCATTCTCCTTAAGCCCCATATACATGATGCGATTTGTCCATACGATTTTTACTATATAGTCAAAATCGTAAGAAATGTTAGTGCAAATCACACCATGTGTATTCTTTTGCGATGCCGATGTGCGCTCCTGCGGGATCGACATCGTAGGAAAAAATAGACTGTGAAGGTAGGGTCGATATGCAGTTTCTAGCCTGCATCGGCCAAAAGTCGAAATTGTACCGTGTGTACGCACCATTACACTCATTATTTGTGGGAGACGATGGGGGGGTACAGTGATGTGTGGTGAGGTAATGGCACTGGTTCGTATCAGAGCCAGATTTTCACACACACGTACTGTATATGAACCCAAGGGTTCATGTGGGCATTATACATGGGTGCGTTTTGATCAGTGATGTGCTACTGTGTGGCCACGCCCCTTCCTTGTGAGACCACACCCCTTTTTGATGCGCACTGTCCCTTTGTAAAATATGGGAGTGCGCACATTTATAGTTTGCAGGGGGCCGCTGAACACCCTAGCACCGGCCCTGCATGGACATCATTTACCCTCCAACGGAAAGCTCCTAAGTATTTGACAAATTCAAGGACACTAGAGCACACCCATTCATGGGACACTCACCGTGTGCTTAAAACATTTGGGGACTGCATCCTATTGTGCTACGCCAGCTATTCCAAGTGCTCACAGGAGGAATCCGGAGAAGGTCCTAAGTCCATATGATGACTATTCATGGAATTAGATATGCAATGTATTGTGTGTGACCTTATGAAATTTGTACAAAGTCTTCTTAAATAGTTCTTATTATTAATAAAAATATATATATATTTACCGTCTAGCATCATCAAATATTTAATTTAATTTCATATTTATTAGCACTGGTTTTCTATACATTATCTTTTTGTACCAAGTGTACCCACAGGGGCCTCACAACCCCACATTTTCCAGCTGCTTTATTAGACAGCACACATAGACAATTCTTTTCCTATTTGTACTAAGTATTTTGTTGTTGCTGTGTAGTGCTGCAGTCATGAGTTGTATTACTAATTTTCATGATCATAATGACAGGAGGCAATCCTATGTTTCACAATGGACAGAACCAATTATTGATTGCTCTGTATCAGATAAAACAGAAATGCTGAAGGACTTCTATAAATTAGAGGACCTACTAAAGGCAGAGTCCAGACACTGGCTGGATAGTATAACTCTTCAAAAATTAATTGACAAAAAAATGGTCCCTAGAGGACTAAGGTTATTTAAACCATCTACTGTATATTTAATGACAAGATAGAATATCAAAAGGAGTGGGATCAGTTGCTAGATACCTGCTCAATGGCATTGATGAAGTTAGTTATCAGATACAGAGCAACAAAGGTTAATGCAATTGAAAGAGAAATTGATGTTCTAAAGAAAACTTTAGATAAACATAAATCCGATGAAGGTTTTTTGGAAAGAGACAGGGGGGTCATTCCGAGTTGTTCGCTCGCAAGCGGATTTTAGCAGATTTGCTCATGCTAAGCCGCCGCCTACTGGGAGTGAATCTTAGCATCTTAAAATTGCGAACGATGTATTCGCAATATTGCGATTACACACCTCGTAGCAGTTTCTGAGTAGCTTCAGACTTACTCGGCATCTGCGATCATTTCAGTGCTTGTCGTTCCTGGTTTGACGTCACAAACACACCCAGCATTCGCCCAGACACTCCCCCGTTTCTCCGGCCACTCCTGCGTTTTTTCCGGAAACGGTAGCGTTTTTTCCCACACGCCCATAAAACGGCCTGTTTCCGCCCAGTAACACCCATTTCCTGTCAATCACATTACGATCGCCAGAACGATGAAAAAGCCGTGAGTAAAAATCCTAACTGCATAGCAAATTTACTTGGCGCAGTCGCAGTGCGGACATTGCGCATGCGCATTAAGCGGAAAATCGCTGCAATGCGAAGATTTTTACCGAGCGAACAACTCGGAATGACCCCCAGGGTGATTAGATAGAGTAATTAGATATGAAAAAGAATTACTGATAACAAAACAAAAGAAATTTAAAAGAGATCTAAATGACTATAATGAGAATCAAGTTAGGTCATATAGAAATAAGAATACACAATATAGAGGGAGAAGGGAAAATAAAGCTAACTACAGAAACAATAAAAATCGTAGTCATAACATTAATGACAAGCTTGGTAATCCCCAAAGGGACTTTTCCCATCCAAACAAATACACCCCTTTACTGGATCATAGGCAGGATGACACTCATCCATCAATTAATTAATTCTGAAGGATATAGAACTAAGCAGAAAGAAAGATCCCCTGGCCTAGACCTATAACAAATTCAAGGAGTTACGTGACCAGAGACCACGAACATACTTCCAGAGAGGATTTTTTAGGGGCACGCCCCAAGTTCAGGAATCGGGATTCGACACAGAATTATGAAGATACTCCAAAGAGACAAAGAAAACCAAGTTTTGAGGCAGGAGAGGAGGCAAACGTAACAAAGAAAAATCCCAGACACATGTAATGGAACAAGAAACCACTAAACAATGTGTCTTCAACATATCAGATAAAACCCTTGATAAGTCACAAATGTCCCTATTATCAAAATGTTTAAAGTTCTCCCCCACTAGTGAACCGAACATCTTCGATTTATATGTGGATCTGAATAGATTCATACGCACACTTTGCTGCAAAAGGTATTTTGCTAAGAAATGTCTTTAACAACATAAGGATGATTCCATCTCCATAATTTTGGACACCACGATAACATTATGTTATCTACTTATGAAGAACTTTGGGAGGAAAACAACACAATAACATCTACTGGAAAAATCTATGATATAAATAGGGAACATACAAAACTTAGGAGGAAATCCAAGTTTTTTCCAATCTTTGCTAAAAGCAGTAGCATTGAATCCTTTTATAAAACCACATTAGAGGATTTTAAACATTTATGTTCAAAACAACAAAATTCAGCTGATTTAACTTCAAACCTTACCAAATCAGAAAGAATAGCTTTAAAAAAAACTAACAAATGACAATTCACTAGTTATCAGGGAGGCGGACAAAGGTGGTGGTGTAGTAGTAATGAATCGTAATTATTATATTGACAAAACACATAGACAACTTAAGGATCCACAATTTTATAGAGTTTTGGATCAAGACCCCACCAAAATTTATCAAATTGATCTTAAGAACCTCCTTGACTCTGCTTTGTCTTCGGGGTTCATATCCAGGGAGGTACACGGTTGTCTTTTTTCTCAACATCCCATCACACCCATTTTTTATTTTTTGCCCAACATACACAAATCACTCACGTCACCCCCTGGTCATCCCATTATTTCTGGGATTAATTCCTTAATCTCCAATTTATCTCCATTGATTCCTTTTTACAATCACAAGTCACCACCCTGAGGTCATCTATAAAGGACACTACTCATTTCTTGAATCGGCTACAACATATTACATGGAAGGACAGTTATGCCTTCCTTACACTGGACGTCAATGCATTGTATACTCACATTCCACATTCTTTAGGATGTGATGTAATTTCCAGATGATTGTCATTAGATAATGACCTCAGGGTGGAACACCAGACTTTTATTATCCAATCTATCGGTTTTATTTTATCTCACAACTATTTTGTTTTTCTTAACACTTTTTATCTAGAGGTGATGGGAACAGCCATGGGGACCAGGTTTGCACCCAGCTATGCCAACATAAACGTGGGTGAACTCAAAGAGACCCATGTATGGGGAGGGGGCTGGGAGGCGAACCTAGTCTTCTATGGCCATTATATAGATGATCTTTTTATTATTTGTGATGGGGATCTTTCATCTGCCACTTCTTTTGTCACTGCCCTTAATTCCAACACTTATAATTTATCCTTCACTTGAACATAGAGTAGAAGCCATGTGGACTTCCTGGATGTGACCCTCGAATCTAATCATGACAAAATAATTTCTTCCAATTTCAACAAATCTGTTAATACAAACTCTTATTTACATTACAAAAGTACCCATTACACACCTTGAAAAAATAACATCCCAAAAGGACATTTCATGCATCTTAAACACAATTGCAGTAATCAAGACGCATTCTCTCCCCAAACATTTGAACTGAATTCCTTCAAATGAAGCAGTTATCCAGATAAACCCTCATACGAGCCTATAATGAAGTATACAATATGGATAGGCAGAAGTTCCTTACCAAAACCTCAACCCAAAACACAAAAAAACTTAAAGATACCAAACAAGATTTAACCTTTATATGTAAGTTCAACAAAAGTGCTAATGAAATCAGAAAAATAATTTCTAGGAATTATAGAATACTAAGGCATTATAATGTCTTGGGGGACATAACACCTAATAAACCACGTATCATCTATAGAAAAAATAAATCTCTCAAAACCATCTTAGCTCCAAGTCACCTCAAAACTATACAGAATAAAGAAATATTGAAACCAGATGGATGCTCCTGGTTACCACAAAGACCATGTGGTTTCCATAAATGTGGCAGACAAAGATGTACTATGTGCTCATATATGCAGAAAAAAACGACATCAGTTATTTTACCATCCACAAAAGAAGTGTATCAATTAAAGTAATTCATAAACTGTAACTCAGTCTCAATATGTCATCTATTTATTAACATGTGGACGTGGGTTACATTATATTGGCAGAACAACAAGACATCTACATCTTCGATTTATGGAACATAGAAGAAACATTATTAAGGAAAGCACTCTACATAGCATACCTAGACATTTCAATACACACCATAACAGTGATCCATGAAGCTTACAAATGATGGGTTTGGAATTGATCACAGATACTGCCAGAGGGGGAGACAGATACAACAAATTATGTGAGAGAGAAGTTTCCTGGATGTTGAAATTCAATTCACTATATCCGAATGGCCTTAATGAAACTATCGAGCTTAATTCTGTATTATGATTGATATATGAATACTCTAACAACGACAATAAATATTATCATATTGCTCAAGATAAATGAAACATCATATATAATGTTCTATGTTCATGATTGTGGAGTATTATGTATTATTCATGTATTTCACACGGATCTTTCCAATATTCATTTTTTCCAATTGGAAAGATGTGATACATGATACTATATATGCATTTCTTTGTACCTCTTCCTTTTTATTTCTTATTATATATTTGTGTGCACAGTGTGCACTCTGTTTTGTTGTATGGTGGTTGCTGGGGAAATGTGGCGCCGGGGAACGATGAGCTTCCGGGTTGCGCCATATGACACATTTCCTCCGGGGGGTCTGTGGACCCCTGCGCGCGTCTCCTCGTATAGTCATCATTTGGCAATATGTCCATTGTGTTCCTTATTATTCAGTGTTGCGGTGGGGATGTGGTGGCAGGTGTTGTGGACTCCCGGGACCGTACACTGGGTTGCGAGCCATGGCTGGGTTCCGCCACTCACGGCATCTAATCCCATGGCAAGAGAGCTGACAGCATGAGTAAACATGACTAAGGTCACGTGCTGCATATATCACGTGATCACATTTGAATTATGCATATACTTCTTTATTAGACAATGGCTGCCACAATACATATGTCTATATACTCTTACAAGGGAAAGTCACATAATTGATGCCATATATATGGTGCACGATGAATTTATGAAGTTATAAAAATATAAAATAACATCCTCTTTATACCCGATCACGTGGTTGATATCAACCAATTGGGGGACCTTATTTAAGGGGATCGGATTATTTTTTAAGATCATGTGACCGATCAGTATTAGTGCTAATTATTTGGGTTAATATACAGTACACAATTTCTTGTATATTGACCATCAAATCTGTCCATTTACAGAACATATGATTTGCTAATTAACATAGCATTGCCTCTGATATATACTTTTATGATTTTGTTAAACGTTTTTTAAAATTATGTTAGTATGTACGCAAGTACCTGACAGGTATTTAAAGCAGGTCTGGGAACACCACACTTTACTGTATGCTTCTGAGGAAGCTGGGATACAACAACCCAGTGAAACACGTTAAGCTACAAGGACCCTATTCCTTTTCATTGCGGACTCCTTGCCATCACCTATTGGACATTGCATGGACATCATTTACCCTCCAGCGGAAAGCTCCTAAGTATTTGCACAAATTCAAGGACACCCCTAGAGCACACCCATTCATGGGACACTCACCGTGTGCTTATAAACATTTGGGGACTGCATCCTATTGAGCTACGCCAGCTATTCCAAGTGTTCACAGGAGGAATCCGGAGAAGGTCCTAAGTCTGTATGGTGACTATTCATGGAGTCAGATATGCAATGTATTGTGACCTTATGAAATTTGTACAAAGTCTTTTTAAATAGTCATTATTATTAATTAAAAATATATATATTTTTTAATTTATATTTACTGTCTAGCATCATCAAATATTTAATTACATTTTATATTTATTAGCACTGGTATTCTATATATACTCCCTGAAAACAGTCAGTTGCCACCCACAAATGCCCTCTTCCTTTCAATCTCCTTGCGTACGCCCGTGTGAATGGATCCTTCGCACAAACCCGTCGCTGACAGGTGGTTCCCGTTGCAGCCGTGCGACGCGCCGGCGCAGTGCAGTACACACACATGCGCAGTTCGGATCTGATCGCCCGCTGTGCAAAAACGCTTAGCAGCGACCATTGATACTGCAAGAACAAAATTAAACAGTACTGCAGATCTGCTACATCAAAAAGGTTCCAAGGGTAATTTTAAAACCTTTAATTTTCACATAAAAGTTACAATAAATGAATATAGACATAAGTATCACAACTGCCCCAGAATATTTCAAATAACTCAAATGTTTCCGATACAACGTTAGCCAGTTGTGTTTTTTTTTTTTTATTTCTCCTCTTATTTTAAGACAAATTTTATTGGCAAGATGATATACAAAAATAGTGAAGTGACCTGCACAGAGGTCTCAAGATGACATCTAACAAAATAGTATCATGACACAGATCAATATGATAATAGATTGATAGTATATACATTAAAATCTGTTGGAGAATAAAGAGAAGTCCATTCAATAAAGACAACTGCATATAATTACTTCTTTTTTTTTTTTTTTTAAGAATAGAGAACTATGTTAAAGAAAGATAAACAAAGAAGAAATGGAAGAAAGAAAAAGAAGGAAGGTGGGAAAGCAGAAATGGGTGCGAAAAGGAGGGCAAGGGGTGGGGCAACTCGACTGGTCAGACCCACATCCAGAGGGATACAGAAACCAGCAATGTGTTATAAATATACACGGGCAAACAGGTCAAGGAACAGTCATATAAATGAAGGAGTGACATTGAAATAGGATGTCCAGGGTGCCCGACTTTTATACATTTTTGGTCGGAACCCCTGAGTGTACTTGTAATATATTCCATTGAGTGGATATGCCATATTTTAGCAGTAACTTCATCCAGTTTAGGGGGTTCAGAAGTCCTCCACAGACCCGCTATGCAGCACCTTACTGCAAGGACTATATGGGTAAACAACTTATTCTGGCGGAGGGACACATCCGGAATACCCATTGAAAGAAGAAAATATTTGTCATTAAAAGGTATTTGGATTTATAAAATTGAGTTGCAGTTTCTTTCCATAGTGGAATTAATGTTGGGCAGTCCCACCAGATATGGAGAAAAGTACCACCCGACTGTTTACATCGCCAACATAATAGGGAGACCTCCAGATGCATTTTATTAAGTTTAGTTGGGAAGTAGTACCATCTATAGAATAATATTTATGCATTTTCTTTCAATCTAACACAATAGAACCAGAAGCAATGTTAGTATAAATTTCAGACCAGTCATCCGTATTGAGAGTTTCACCCAAATCTGACTCCCAGGCTTTATCATGTGAATCCCTAGTGTCCAAAAAGTGGGGTAAGAGTAACAAATATAAAGTGGAAATAAGCCCTTTGGTGGGCTCATTACGAAAGACCAAATTTTCCAAATTTTACCTCCTTCAAAGCCTGACTTTTACACTGAGTCAAGCCTATTTTATCATATTTTTTTGTATCTGTGAATAAATGTATATTCTTTTATTATCCTTGGATTGAGATCATTGGATCAGCCTTGAAAGAAACTGCTATATGAGGATATATGCAGTTCCCAACGTGAGTGTTAGGTACGCTTATTATGTAGCGGCAAATTGAACGAGATCTTGGTCATCCATTATTGATTGTGAAAGATTCGATCATGTTTTAAAAGATACCTTTATGAGAGTTCAGACACCTGTCTCTATGTAAGTTAGGTGTGGTCATAAGAAGAAATCTGCTTAAAATTACGTTAAAAGATACCTTTATATGTATAATCTGAAGATTCACATTGTAAGTGAGGTATGCCAGTGAATATTGGTGAATATTTCAATTGTTATTTGGCATAACATTACTACACATTGTGTACTTTTGTTTTCATATTCATATTCCCCTTCATATTGTCGAGTGTCCCAACAAAAACTCGGATACAGAGTGTCTCTGGTCACTCATCAGGATTTATGCAGTACAGCTAAGTACTTCCATCCCCTCACTTTCACCATCACTGCATGAACGATAGCGCCATCTAGTCCACACAATCACACTTTTTTCTCTGTCTGAATCTCTGGACTTTTTTGGGATAGGACCAATAGTGGACGTAGAAGGCAGCAATCGACACACAAGAAGCGCCACAAAGGATTTCTCCACTGTTTTAGATAAAAAGGCTTGTTTGTTGATTAATGTTCAGAATCACCACATTTTTATTTAACTTTGTTAAATAGTTTTGAATAAAGGATTGAGTGCATTCACTGCAATAACATTCTAATTCAGGCCTGGCCAACCTGTGGCTCTCCAGCTGCTGTGAAACTACATATCACAGCATGCCCTGCCACAGTTTTAGCATTCTATAATAGCAAAACTGTGGCAGGGCAAGCTGGAACGTGTAGTTTCACAACAGCTGGAGAGGTTGGCTAGGCCTGCTCTAATCTCTCCAAATTTAAAACAGACCAGCTGCAATTAGTTACAGCAATTAGATTTTAGGCAAAACAAAGCTGTTTTTGCCTTAAAACTAATTGCGGCATTAAATCTTGTGGATTGCTGAAATCGAACCAGAACCATAAAATTGGAGCCTATTAAATGTACATTTGGAGCTATATCTTTTTCAGTACTATGCATTTTTCAATTTCTGATTGCTTTTATGGACATTATAAGGCCAAACGTACAGTCACAAACCCAACAGATCGGCTCCTGACATGAAGAGTGTTGCACGTGTTGTGCAGCAAAAGCAGTGTGTAAAGACATCATTAGACAAACTACATGTAAAACCATCACAACGATTAGGTAAATTTATCATTCACATATAACAATAATTGTGTATTGTGTATATAGGAAATCGGATGTATCTTTTCAGCTGTTGGAAAAACAAAAAGGTGGATTATTCCTCTTATCTTTCAGGTGTGTACCTACTGTAGCTTAAATTTCACAAGAGCAAACAAAGCTACAGTAGTTGCTGGTTTGTTGATGTGCAAGTGTGCTTTCATTTTCAGACAGCGTTGATTTTGAAGATACATGTCATTTAGACGGAAACATTGGGTTGATCAAAAAGAAGAGTAAAGTGGGCATTATTAAGTATGGTGGGGGTGGAGAGGGAGCGAGAAGGACAGTCAGTATGAGTAACTCTAGGGACGCACTAGTAAACCATGATAGCAAGAAACAAACGGACAAGGAAACCGCTAAACTAAAATGTATGCTTGCAAATGCAAGAAGTCTATCAGGTAAAATGGGGGAATTGGAATTGTTAGCATCAAAGGCTGAGTATGACATTATAGGTATTACGGAAACATGGTGGGACGACTCTCACGACTGGGTTGCAAACTTGGAGGGGTATTCTCTTTTCAGGAGGGACAGGGCAAGCAAAAGAGGAGGAAGTGCATGTCTTTATGTTAAATCATCTCTTAAACCATACTAAAAGGAGGTTATTTATGAGGGGACTGGCGATTTTGTGGAGTCACTATGAGTTGAAATCTCTAGTGGGGGTATTGATGCAAAAAAACTAGTCATAAGCACGTGCTACAAACAGCTGGATATTAGCATACATGAGGAAGGACAACTCTTGCAGCAAATCAAAAGGGCTGCGGGATTGGGGGACATCCTAGTGATTGGGGATTTTAATTATCCTGATATAAATTGGAGTAACGATTCATGTATTCAAGCGAGGGGCAACAGGTTATTAAATATGTTAAAGGATCACTACTTGTCTAAATTAGTCGAGGACCCGACTAGGGGTAAAACCACTCTGGATCTAGTAATTACTAATAATGTGGACATTATATCAAACACTAAAGTTTGGGAGACTTTGGGTAACAGTGATCACTATATGATCAGTTTCAGGAAACATAGCTATAAGGGTTCAACCAAAACATTTAACTTTAGGAAGGCTAATTTCAGTATGCTGAGATGTGCACTTAACAACATTGAGTGGGAAGTTTTGTTTCATAACATGAACACTTCGGAAATGTGGGATGCTTTAAAAGGGTTGCTAGATAGCAATATTCACAAAATTATTCCCATGGGCAGTAAACGCAGGAGTACTAAACTCAAACCGATGTGGCTTAACAAGAAGGTCAAGGCAGAAATGGTTAAAAAGAAGCATGCTTTCAAAGCATTTAAATCTAATGGAAAGAAGGAGTCCTTCAAGTATTTCAAGGAATGCAATAAAAAATGCAAAAAAAGCAATTAGAGCAGCTAAAGTGGAAAATGAAAATCAAATCGCTATAGAGAGTAAAACCAATCATAAAAAGTTTTTTAAATACATAAACAGTAAAAGGTTAAAAAGAAGAACATAGGTCCAATAAAAGATGAATTTGGAGAATTGATAAATGATGATGAAATAAAAGCGGAAATAGTGAACACATTTTTTTCATCAGTGTTTACCAGAGAAGAACGGATGGTGGGAGTAGTGCATAATGATAGTGACAGTAAGGATTCATGGTTAGATACTTGTTTAAGTGAAGAAGTAGAGTATAGGATAGAGAAGAGTCGTGGCGCCAACCAATATGAGCTGCAACCCGCTGGTCAGATAGGCAACCCCCGTGACCCAGTATTGGCGTAACAGAATAAAGTTTAGACCAGAAGGTGTGCGCTAATTGGTGAGAAAATATAGAATGGTACTTCCCTTACAACGCTTCTGGCGTGGGATTTACCGCGTATTCATATCTCATTGATCCATATGTGGGAGAGAAATGAACATATATAGTGTAGTACGTTTAAAAAATGCAAGTTTTAATACAGAAACAATAACGGATACAATTAATATTAAATTGGCTCCAAATGTTCGGTAATGAATGGAGAATTACCAGAGAGCAAAATAATGTAGGTATTTAAAAGTTAGCTTTAAAATTCCTGTTAACTGCTTGATAATAATAACATCATAAAAAGCCAGGAGTCAAGTATAGGTGGAGGTTTACCAGAATGGATGAAGTGAGTGCACATAAGGTGTTGCCCAGGGGAGATAACGGCTCCGGAACCAGTACTCCAACGTCCACAGCACTTCGTCTGTCTGATAGGACTTCCCTTGGTTTGCTTGTCATACAGTGCCGACGCGTTTCGGGATACCTCCCTTCATCAAGGCTGCATGACAAGCACTGACATGGATGGGCTATTTAAAGCATTTAGCTTATAAAATGGAATCAAATTAACAAGTTGTATACCCAAGAGGAATAATAATCAACGCAATAATCAGCAATTATTTTTATTTTATTTTGCTGATTATTGCGTTGATTATTATTCCTCTTGGGTATACAACTTGTTAATTAAGAGAAAGAACTATTATTAAGACTATTTGATTCCATTTTATAAGCTAAAGACGTTTTTTTTTGTATATCAAAATGTGACCTTACGACCCGGATGTAAATCTAATTAATGCTTTAAATAGCCCATCCATGTCAGTGCTTGTCATGCAGCCTTGATGAAGGGAGGTATCCCGAAACGCGTCGGCACTGTATGACAAGCAAACCAAGGGAAGTCCTATCAGACAGACGAAGTGCTGTGGACGTTGGAGTACTGGTTCCGGAGCCGTTATCTCCCCTGGGCAACACCTTATGTGCACTCACTTCATCCATTCTGGTAAACCTCCACCTATACTTGACTCCTGGCTTTTTATGATGTTATTATTATCAAGCAGTCAACAGGAATTTTAAAGCTAACTTTTAAATACCTACATTATTTTGCTCTCTGGTAATTCTCCATTCATTACCGAACATTTGGAGCCAATTTAATATTAATTGTATCCGTTATTGTTTCTGTATTAAAACTTGCATTTTTTAAACGTACTACACTATATATGTTCATTTCTCTCCCACATATGGATCAATGAGATATGAATACGCGGTAAATCCCACGCCAGAAGCGTTGTAAGGGAAGTACCATTCTATATTTTCTCACCAATTAGCGCACACCTTCTGGTCTAAACTTTATTCTGTTAAGTGAAGAAGTAGTCCGGGAGAGACTAAGCAAAATTAAGATTAATAAATCTCCTGGTCCTGAAGGACTTCACCCAAGGGTTCTTATGGAGCTTAGGTCACAACTAGCAAGACCCCTATACTTGATTTTCAATAGTTCAATTAGATCAAGCATGGTACTGAAGGATTGAGGTACTGAGGTAGTGCCATTATTTAAAAAGGGATCCAAAAATCATCCAGGTAACTACAGACCGGTTAGTTTGATGTCTATAGTGGGGAAAATATTGGAAGGAATTCTAAGGGATAGCATACAGGAGTATCTACAGACTATTATGATTATTAGCAAAAACCAGCATGGGTTTGTGAGGGACAGATCATGTCAAACTAACTTAATTAGCTTCTATGAGGAAGTGAGCAATAATCTTGACCAGGGAAAAGCAGTGGAAGTGGTCTACTTAGATTTTGCAAAAGCCTTCAATACAGTGCCTCGCAGGAGACTGATCATCAAATTAAAGGAGCTTGGCATAGGAAAAACTGTTTGCACATGGATAAGTAACTGGCTGGATAACAGGGTACAGTGAGTAGTGGTCAATGGGAAGTCCTCAAGCTGGACCCCAGTAGTCAGCAGAATACCGCAAGGGTCCGTACTCGGGCCATTACTGTTCAATATATTTATCAATGACCTAGAAATAGGCCAGAAAAGCACAGTGTCAATCTTTCCAGATGATACTAAACTGTGTAAGGTAATTAATTCAGAAATAGATGTGGAGTCTCTGCAGAATGATTTATCTAAACTTGAAATCTGGGCGTTTAAATGAAGAATGAGGTTCAATATAGAAAAATGCAAGGTTATGTATTTTGGGACTAAAAACAAAATTGCATCCTACATATTAAATGGGGAAAGTCAAATCGCAGTAAAGAAGGCAAGTAAGGTGCTAGTGTGCATAAAACGGGGAATTGAGACAAGGGGTGAGGATGTAATCTTGCCGCTGTACAAATCATTGGTACGTCCGCACCTGGAATATTGTGCTCAGTTTTGGACACCACTGTATAAAAAAGATATCTGTGAACTCAAAAGGGTTCAAAGGCGAGCTACTAAATTGATTAAAGGGCTAGAGGGACTGGTTTACGAGGAAAGGCTTACTAGGTTGAATTTGTATACACTGGAAAAGAGGCATCTAAGAGGAGACATTATTAATATCTTCAAATATGTAAAGGGCATTACAAAGAGTTATCAGAGGAATTATTTATTAAAAGAACACTGTTTAGGACACGTGAGCAGTCGCTGAGGCTGGAGGAGAGAAAATTCCATATGCAACGGAGGAAAGGGTTCTTCACTGTTAGGGCAATAAGGATTTGGAATTCCCTGCCAGGAAAGGTGGTAATGGTGGACTCTGTAAATGCATTTAAAAAAGGATTGGATACATTTCTGATTGAAAATTATATCCAAGGTTATAACATTTAAAATATTGATGTTAATCCGGGTGTAACATGATTTATAGTTGTTAACTAGTGTTGGAGATAAGACTCCTCCTGTACCAACTTCCTTCGGGTTGTCTGTGTAAATACCTGTTACCAATGCATTGGGAGACTCATACAGTAAACATCACACATGGAGGTATGTAAGAAGAATGAATCTATATTGGTTCGTTTGTCCAGGGTTATTATAGGCAAAGAAATTATTACACAGCATTTTGTATGTATCACAAACAGAACAAAAGAATTATTGCTGAAAAGAAACATACAATCTCTTAGAAGATTCTCTGTTTGTCCTTGGCAATGAGATTGTTTCACAGTATATTTCGAGAAAGTCCATTTGACCTTTCTTCTCACAGAAACTTCTTTCTAACTATTTGAAATTTCAGCATTACTTATAACTCATTATGAAGCCTAGAACATTTACTAAAATGGCTGCTGTTATGCAAGATGGCTGATAGCTGCATTAGCATAACACTGTCTCTCTCAGTTCCTCCTTTTTATAATAATATGACATTACAGTTGAGCTATGAGGCATTACAATATCTCTGCCTAACGAGTCTAGGCAAACAGTCTAGCTATGATGGTGCTAAAGGCTTTGTCCCCGAGAGATGGTGCTTTTCCGACGGAGGGTAATGACCATTCACTCATATCCATCAAGGTAGACTGCTCACGGTTCTTTCTTGCGAAGCTCTTCTGTAGCTTCTTAAACTTGGAGGTTTCCAATCTTGAGTTTATAGACTTTTGCAAGCTGAAAGAAAACAAAATAGTATCTTAAAACACAGATATATAATTATTGCTAAGTCAACAATTTTAAGCAAAAACATTAAAATTCCAACAATCCAACCTTTAATCCCTCTGAACCAGTTAGCTGGCTTTAGCCAAGAAAATCACCCTTCCCCATCCAAATCATATTCAGGGTCATTGTGCTTTTCCCTGAATGTATCCTGAAGTTCTTAAACTTTGTTTAGGTGGTCTTCTATGGCCTCCTCAATAGAGGTGGTCTGGTTCAGATAATTGCAGCATGCTCCTTCTACTATCATGCACATTCCTCCTTCCTTGGCTGTTAGGTTATCTAAAACAATTCTGTGAGCCTGCACCTCTCGCTTTACCATTTTTATATCTTCTACAACTACACTGCTCAAAAAAATAAAGGGAACACTAAAATAACGCATCCTAGATCTGAATGAATGAAATATTCTTATTAAATACTTTGTTTTTTACATAGTTGAATGTGCTGACAACAAAATCACATAAAAATTATCAATGGAAATCAAAGTTATTAACCCATGGAGGTCTGGATTTGGAGTCACCCTCAAAATTAAAGTGGAAAAACACACTACAGGCTGATCCAACTTTGATGTAATGTCCTTAAAACAAGTCAAAATGAGGCTCAGTAGTGTGTGTGGCCTCCACGTGCCTGTATGACCTCCCTACAACCCACACAAGTGGCTCAGGTAGTGCAGCTCATCCAGGATGGCACATCAATGCGAGCTGTGGCAAGAAGGTTTGCTGTGTCTGTCAGCGTAGTGTCCAGAACATGGAGGCGCTACCAGGAGACAGGCCAGTACATCAGGAGACGTGGAGAAGGCCGTAGGAGGGCAACAACCCAGCAGCAGGACCGCTACCTCTGCCTTTGTGCAAGGAGGAACAGGAGGAGCACTGCCAGAGCCCTGCAAAAGGACCTCCAGCAAGCCACAAATGTGCATGTGTCTACTCAAATGATCAGAAACAGACTTCATGAGGGTGGTATGAGGGCCCGACATCCACAGGTGGGGGTTGTGCTTACAGCCCAACACCGTGCAGGACGTTTGGCATTTGCCAGAGAACACCAAGATTGGCAAATTCACCACTGGCGCCCTGTGCTCTTCACAGATGAAAGCAGGTTCTCACTGAGCACATGTGACAGACGTCACAGAGTCTGGAGACGCCAAGGAGAACGTTCTGCTGCCTGCAAATTCCTCCAGCCAGTGGCGAATTTGCCAATCTGGGTGTTCTCTAGCAAATGCCAAACGTCCTGCACGGTGTTGGGCTGTAAGCACAACCCCCACCTGTGGACGTCGGGCCCTCATACCACCCTCATGGAGTCTGTTTCTGATCGTTTGAGTAGACACATGCACATTTGTGGCTTGCTGGAGGTCATTTTGCAGGGCTCTGGCAGTGCTCCTCCTGTTCCTCCTTGCACAAAGGCAGAGGTAGCGGTCCTGCTGCTGGGTTGTTGCCCTCCTACGGCCTCCTCCACGTCTCCTGATGTACTGGCCTGTCTCCT
This sequence comes from Pseudophryne corroboree, assembly GCF_028390025.1. Taxonomy (NCBI): domain Eukaryota; kingdom Metazoa; phylum Chordata; class Amphibia; order Anura; family Myobatrachidae; genus Pseudophryne; species Pseudophryne corroboree. Next base: position 633,354,060 of record NC_086445.1, read on the forward strand.
GGTAGCGCCTCCATGCTCTGGACACTACGCTGACAGACACAGCAAACCTTCTTGCCACAGCTCGCATTGATGTGCCATCCTGGATGAGCTGCACTACCTGAGCCACTTGTATGGGTTGTAGGGAGGTCATACAGGCCCGTGGAGGCCACACACACTACTGAGCCTCATTTTGACTTGTTTTAAGGACATTACATCAAAGTTGGATCAGCCTGTAGTGTGTTTTTCCACTTTAATTTTGAGGGTGACTCCAAATCCAGACCTCCATGGGTTAATAAATTTGATTTCCATTGATAATTTTTATGTGATTTTGTTGTCAACACATTCAACTATGTAAAGAACAAAGTATTTCATAGGAATATTTCATTCATTCAGATCTAGGATGTGTTATTTTAGTGTTCCCTTTATTTTTTTGAGCAGTGTAGTTTAAATGTGTCATCATATATAGCAGTATTGTTATCAAGTAGTTTTGCTAATGCTTCTATGTTATGGGATTTCTGAACCGTTCCTCCCGCAAGGGCTAATCCCATTTTCTTGTACCATGCAATGTAAATAAGATCATGGGCATGAGTCTTGCTCTTTTTTAGTTCCATTTTCTTTAAGGGACTGAGATGGACTGATATATCCTTCATCTCAGGATTATTTATTTATCTAACTGCTGATATTACCTTCCCTAGGGTACAGGAACCCTGTCCTCCATAGGGTATCCATTTATAAGCCCTCTTCCCACACAGAAAATACACATCTGGTTGTAAAATATAGGGCACATTAATTACTACCCAAAATGCAATCTGTAGGCTGTACAGTGGGCCTGAATGACCTTGATTTATAATGAACATGTCTTCAATAGAGCTATTAAGCCATTAAGGTTGTGGGGATTGGAAGTATCCAGCCTGTTTTTTGCCTGTAAAACTAGATTTAGAATGAATATGTGAGCTGCATTCTGAACTGTTAAGCCATTCAATTATTTGGGGATTAGAAGTATTTGCATGTACCTTAATGACCCTAAGGGAAAATGGGTATGTATAGCCTCCTCTATAGCATAGAGTGATGTCCAACCCACTGTTAGTTGTGACATTTGACATTTTAAAATTATCCCATCAGTTATAGGTCGGCTCTTAGTGGTGGGTGGTGCCTGTATACAAAAGCTAGGCAGACTGGTCATTTCAGCTGTGAGTAAACTCACTGGTCTTCCGGCCATGGATTTGTTATAACACTCCCCTAGTGAATAATTCAAGGACTGGAACTCAGTGTTAGGGGAACCGCATACAATGCATGGACCGGGCACTTACTGGTGGATGGGTGCATACCCAACAAATGGACAAATCAAGTGCCTTGGCTACTTGAAAGTGAGACTGGACCAATGAGTTTGGCCAGATAGTAGCACTTCTTCTATCTCTTACAAGGTTGCTTTGATTTTCATGGGGTGGAGGTTGGGAAGTAAAATTTCCCCTTATTTCACCTGTTTTATTGTTCTAAAAGAGAAATGCAGAGTATATAATTAGGACAATAATGACTGAGGTTCCTAATATAACTCCCCATAATGGCTTGCCTGGCTTAGGCCCAAATAATCTTTGCATGATTATATGTGAGTGGGTTTGTTTATTCAAACTTAACTTGAGCAAGTTTGCAGTGGGATGCATGTATCCAAGCTTCTCTCTCTTTAACCTTCACAGAAGTGAGCGTGGTCAACAGCACTTGGAATGGACCATCAAATCTGGGCTCAAGTGACTTTCTCACATGTCTTTTCAGATACACCCAATCTGCTGGTTGAAGCAAAAGCTAGAGAATGCAAAGATATTAGTTTCTCAGTAAGACTCTTTAATATATGCAGTCAAATATAATAATATCCTATCTTTGGTATGCTACCAAACAAGATTTCATAAGGTGAATAACCTGTAGTTTTACTGGGTGTGGTTCTAATATTGAACAAAGTTATTGGTAAACACTCTAGCCAACTTTTTCCCTGTATCTGTAACATTGGGAAAAATAAAAAATTTGATTATTTAGAATTCTGGACCATACTCCTGGTCCTCATGATCTTCTTGCTGATCCATCAATGGAGAAGATAATCTGTTTCTCCCTCCTTTTGAATCTTGAGAGTCAACGCCTTTGATTATTAATGTTGGTAAAAGCTTCTGCTGAAGTACATATTTATCAGTATCTTATCAAAACATTATTTTGTACATATTCCTAGCATTACTCATTATATTTTTATATGCCATGGTCAGTGTGGGGAACATACTATATATTAAGCCATTATGGACCATGGTGTAGGGAGAAATGTCATCAGTCACATAGAACCCACAGGTGAATTGTTACCTTACTTGCCACAGTACCAGGAACTTGATTCAGCTCCCCGTCCTGTCCCCCCCCCTTGTTCAACTAAGCATGAAACATATGCAGTATATAATATTTGCCATCCAATCTACTATGGGCAGGTCTATTCTTAAACATTATACACCTTATAGGGATTAGTGATTATTTTAATGTATTTCATTCAGGCCTGCAGGACAGTGTCATCTGTCTCACATCCTTACACTTTACCATCCTTACCAAACAAGGCATGGAACTATTTACTGTCCTTTAAACAGTGCCTCCAAAGCTATGGTGAGATCAGCCTCCCTCATTGGTGCTTTTAGCTTCTCCAGGTGGGCTTCTCTCAGCAACATTTCTGCAAATGGAGGTAGTCTTTGACATGGTCCTTCCCCAATGACCTGTAGGAAGACCTGAAAAGAGATTTACAGACTATTCATAAACTCACCAGGCTTCAAATCATGCCAGCTGCTCCCAGCATTGCTGTTTGCCTGTGAGGAGACTGTGCTCTGGTGTATCATAACTCCTTTCTTTTCTTTCAGGCATGGCTTACTATAGAATTTGAGCATGTGCCAATGAAAATCTAATATGGAAACAGATTTTTGGGAACAGGTTTAATGGAGCGATAGACATCAACTGGTACTTAGACGTTCATCGTCTGCAGATCCACTCTGTCAGTCCCTCCATTGGTTACCTGTATTCTACCGCATTCAATATAAAATACTTTTACTCACACACAAGGCCATCAACCAAACTACACCAACGTACATCACTTCGCTTATCACAAAATATCTCCCAACCCGACCTCTGCGCTCTTCACAAGACCTGCGTCTCTCATCCACACTCATTACTCGCTCCCACTCACGACTGCAGGACTTTCATCGGGCTGCACCCACTCTGTGGAATGCCCTACCACACACAATAAGACTCTCCTCTAGTCTCCAAACCTTCAAGCGTTCCCTCAAAACTCACCTCTTTAGGCAAGCGTATCAAATTCCTGAACCGCCCACATAACTTTCATAAACCTTGCTATCAAATTACATCCACTCTGTACAGTCCACACATATCCTCACATGTCTTCTCATTCTATGCAATAGATAGCACCTTTCCTTATGTACATATGCCTATAGATTGTAAGCTTGCGAGCAGGGCCTTCCTACCTCTATGACTGTTATCACCCAGTTTGTAATTGTTATTTCAAATTGTAAAGCGCAACGGAATTTGCTGCGCTATATAAGAAACTGTTAATAAAATAAATAATAATACTTATACAATATTACGCCACCTCCACACTGTGTTTCCTGTGACTTTTGACAACATACTTAATATCATGGTGGGATTCTCTTAGGCCAAAGACCTATAGTGGAGTGTAATTGTGGATTCGACTCTTATGATTAAATATATATATATATATTTTGTTTTAATACTTTTGTTCTATACAATGTGGCCAACCAGTGCTTTTGGCTGCCGCTAAACACCTTACAATATACCAAACATAAATTATGTTGGTAGATATAAAAAAGAAAGTTAACAATATCATATATATGACTTTCATGTGAAATTACAACATATGCAGTGCAATTTGTGCACAAAAATCTGGACACTGTCTTTACCACTTAGTAAATATTCAATATTTTGGCATCCCTAACCTGTATATTTACAAAGCACATAGAATAACAGATTATAATTGATAATATTACTATTACAATAAACTTTGATATATCAATTATCTATTTTTCTGATTTTGCAATATTCTGGATTTTCATACTAGTACTTTGCCCATACGGAACCAGCTTTTGTGGTTTCCCTGTGGGATTTACAACATAAATGGGCTGTAGCTGTGGTTCTTTATGATTACTTTGCCTGTCGGTTCCTTTGTTTTTGCTATTGCAATCTAGACGATGTATTTTTACGCATAATTTGGTCTGAGAACATTTCACATTGCTTATAGGGAGTAACCCTTAACCTTTCCTTATCACAGCTTCTAGTACTACGTGGATGTGGATGGTACCCCAAACTTATTAGTTTTGCATTTTTCAGACCTAGGAACATTACAATTGTGACAATTTTTCTTGGTACATTTCCATCCTGATACTTTTGTATAAACCAGGGAACAATTTAAACTCACCATTCTTGTGGATGACATATTAAAATTATTATGGAGGTTGGGTACAATTAAACCTTTTAAGTATTTTCAACACTCAAGTATATCAAACTTAGGTAACATTAACACTTAGATACTTTTCCAAGTGTTAATATCCAGGAACCAAAGGATCATGGGATATCCAGCTGTGAGCTCGATTTCATGAAACAGCAAGGAAACTTAACCACTCTTTCCGATATCGCTCGGTTTTGGGATAAAGTGACACCCCATCAACATTTAAACACTTTCCACTGAGTCAGTAGTGTTTATCCACACCCCTGGTTCAGCACAAAATGAAATAGCTCTCAAGATAAAAGAGCCCTGCCCCTTCTTTTCTATAAATGCTACACACAAACACTCCGAGCATACGTCTTCTGTCGACATGTGTATACACTTCTCATTCATACGTGAGACAGCAGCTAAAACACAATTTACACAAAACCAGTCCCTTTTAGGCAGTTTCCTAAGACTATTTGGACAAATAGGCTTTAACCCCCAAGTTATTGTTCAGATTGGTGAAGGTGACACGGTTGCACTTGCTCATCGATCTTCTAGCTTCCTTCAGCCAAAACTTCACTCTTAGCAGCCGCCTTCCCTGGGAGAATTAAATAAATATTTCCTCATTGTCCAAGCTATATGTAATTATAACAAAGGATTAGATATTTCTCTTTGATTAATCAATGCCAAATGATGTTGTCTCAATTTCCTGAGACAGTTTGCCAAATTTTTACAGCGTCAGAGAAAATCCTTTTTATTTATTTGCCTCAACCCTTTCTTATTGGTCAAGATAAAAATTGAAGTGCCTGTTTTCACTCCCTAGCACTGACAATCTCCAGGGGTGACGTCACCCTGGTTTCACTACCCGGTACACCCACCGCTGCGTGAGTGATCAGTTCACCTTGCGATATCCTTATGGGCTGCACCCGTTGCTTGTACTACGTAGTCTCTAAATGGGAGATCCTTATGGGAAAGTTCTCGTTTTCCCTCCCTGGGAGATCCTTATGGGAAAATTCCTGTTTCCCCTCCCTAAAAACAGAAGTCAATCTATTTTCATGGGATATACCTTTATGGGAAATTGTACTTATCGCCTTTTTTCCCCCTCCCTATCACTGCTCTGATATGGGAAAATTTCCTTATGGGAAAATTAAGCAAACCACCAATAAAAAAGTTAAATGAAGCAACCTGTTTGGATCTTAATTTCTGACACAACAAACCAAAACTTTGTTATTACTGACTTAACTCTATTTAGTCCACAAAGACCTCTTTAACTACTGAGTCATATGTCTCCTGCATTCACATGGTTTCCCTTTTTCAATGATAATTCTAACAACTTTTTCTAATGATGTTAAACTCTTTGGACAGACAGGAATAAATTCTGGTGGCAAATGATTAATAGGAAAAAAGCATAGACAATAGGGATAAGCACCACCAACAAACTGCAATAATATATCAGCATTAATACTATGCCTATGATATGAATATACTGGATCACAAGGATTATTTATTTAGATGTTTTGCGTTTTTGCTTTATTCTATACCACCTGACCATGAGTCTTTTATGATCAGAAAAATTCCCTTCACCAATTATAACTCTTGGACTAATATCCAACAGTGACAAAGAATCAAGACAGACTACTTTAAAATCCTCTGGTATATAATTAGCAGGTAATTTACTTAGACAATATGGATATCTATCACTAATACATTTTTTCTATTACCACTTTATCAACATGACACCCCACAACTGTTGCAAACCTGTCTTAACTGTACCAACAAAACGAAATCACTCTTTTGCAATATACCTTTAAATTCACAATAATCGGACTCTATAGCAGGGTTATACCATAATAATATTGAACATTTGCAATTCTGACATGTCATTTAAAAATAAAAACACATTTTTCCTTGCAAATATGAAACTGAAACTTATGTACGTACTTTATCAGAGAATACAGAAAAACAACAAAATGTGTACCTTTAAACAGACAAGCGGGCTCAAAGTAATCACGTTTAACTATCAGTACATGGATGAACAGACCAATAGACAGAACATTAAAAACTGAGAGAGTGCTCAAGCTTGAAAAAATCAAACTTTTTTGTTTAATCACTCACCCGGGTTTAATCAGTTGTTATGCATGATCATTAGCCATCTCGTTGTCCACTGGCAGGAGCTTGTAGTGATCCTGGACAAATAGCACCCATGTAATGTTGGAGATAAGACTCCTCCTGTACCAACTTCCTTCGGTTGTCTGTGTAAATACCTGTTACCAATGCATTGGGAGACTCACACAGTAAACATCACACACGGAGGTATGTTAGCAGAATGAATCTATATTGGTTCGTTTGTCCAGGGTTATTATAGGCAAATAAATTATTACACAGCATTTTGTATGTATCACAAACTGAACAAAAGAATCATTGCTGAAAAGAAACATACAATCTCTTAGAGGATGCTCTGTTTGTCCTTGTCAATGAGATTGTTTCACAATATGTTTTGAGAAAGTCCATTTGACCTTGCTTCTCACAGAAACTTCTTTCTAACTATTTGAAATGTCAGCATTACTTATTACTCATTATGAAGCCTAGAACATTTACTAAAATGGCTGCTGTTATACAAGATGGCTGATAGCTGCATTAACATAACACTGTCTCTCTCACTAGTCATAAAACAATACTTCAGCGGGTATATTATAATCAACTCAACTTAATACAGGTTGAACACGATGGGCATTTTGCCTCTATTCAACCTCAATTAAGTTATACTATGTTATGTAACGATAGTGGCAGTGATGATAAGCTTTTATTATATAGTTTTTTAATGTTTTATTTAAACTACTATTCCTCTTTATATAAATATATAAACTCTTTGTCTATTACTGGGTGTAGTACTGCTGACCGGCGGTCAGGATTCCGCCGGTCAGCTTACCGACGCCTGGATCCCGGCAGCATACCGACGCCGGGACCTCGGCGGGGAGGGGCGAGTGCAGCAAGCCCCTTGCGGGCTCGCTGCGCTCGCCACGCCACGGGTTATATTCCCACTCTATGGGTGTTGTAGACACCCACGAGTGGAAACAGTCCCTGTTGGTTGGCATGCCGACCATCGGGATAGTGACCCGTCGGGCTGGTGGAGGAGGTCATGTGACTGTCGGTCAGCTGACCGGCGGTCACATGAATACCACCCCTATTACTGTAACTAAGCTACTGTATAAGAGGAAGTGGTGTGCCTACCGGGATACGTACTATGTGCCGGCGGATGGGATGCTGGCTGTCATGATCCCAACAGGGGGATCCCATCTGCCAGAATGCCAACAGCGGGGTGAGCGTTAGAAATCCCCTTGTGCACTTGCCACAGGTTATATTCTCCCTCGATGGCTGTTGTAGACACCCACAGAGGAAGAATAGCCTGTGTCGCTGGTACTCCAGTGGTGGCATTTCACCTCCTGTTGAGATTCTAGTGTTGGTATTGTGACCGCTGGAATCCCAACAGGCAGTATTTTAACCACTTCCCGTGCCTATCATTTCTTGATCTAGTCATGTTTTATATTCTAAATATTGTAGACATTTTCAATTTAGCTTTGTTAAATGATTTTGAATACAGGATTGCGTACTTTCCCTTCAAGACACTTTAATCCTCCATAATTTAAAAAGGACCGGTTGTACATAACATGCCAAATACTGAACTACAATAAACATTTTCCTAGCCATTGAGACTATACCCAGTTGTTCTATGTCCTCCTAAATGTAATAAGCCAAAATTTACTAGTACCGGTGCAATTTTGACCTCTTACGCAACATCCAGTCTATAGCAGTTTTTTTAAAACTTATTTCTCTCCTCCAAACAGGGCCCACCCAAGCTTAGTTTTTTTGGTATCCGAATATAGTTTTTGGTACCATTTGATGGGAAATACTTTTTAAAGGGACAGTGCATGCCTTCAACACACTCCACAAAAGAAGTAGGATCTAACAAGGAAGGGGCATGGCCACACAATAGTACCCCCAAGGGTACAGGGAGCTAGTAGGTGACCGGGAGATAGTAGGTAACTGGGGAGGCAGGGGTAACAAGGAGATAGTAAGTGACTGGGGAGGCATGGGTAACAGTGAGATAGTAGGTGATTGGGGAGGCATGGGTGACAGGGAAATAGTAGGTGACTGGAGTGGCAGGTGTGACTTGGAGATGATAGGTGTCTGGGTGGCAGGGTGTGACAGGGAGATAGTAGGTAACTGAACTGGAGAGGTAAGAGTGATAGGCAAAAGCAGGTGACTGGGGAGGCAGGGGTGACATGGAGTTAGTAGGTGCCTGGGGAGGCAGAGGTGACAGTGAGATAGTAGGTGACTGGGGAGGCATGGGTTGCATGGAGTTAGTAGGTGACTGGGGAGATAGTAGGTGACTGGGGAGGCAGGGGTTACATGGAGTTAGTAGGTGACTGGGGAGATAGTAGGTGACTGGGGAGGCAGGGGTTTCATGAAGTTAGTAGGTGACTGGGGAGGTAGGGGTGACGTGGGGATAGTGGGTGACAGGGGATGCAGGGGTGACAAGGAGATCAGAATCTGCTTTATTGGCCAGGTATACTTGCATATACTACGAATTTGTCTTCAGTTTGCGGATGTACAGCTTGGGGAAAGAAACTTTTGAGGCTTCTGGTGGACCCGGCGGGGACGGCCCTTGTACTGCCTGCCTGAACGAAGCAAGTTAAACATGCTGTGGCCGGGGTGTAGCTGGTCCTTTACTATCTTTGTTGCCTGATTTTTAGCTCTGGACAGGTACAGGTCCTGGACTGAGGGAAGGTGAGCCTCGATGATCTTCCCTGCGGTTCTGACCACCTTTTGGAGCCTGCATCTGTCCCTCACACTGACGGAGCCGTACCATACCAGTATCGAGGAGCACAATACCGGCTCCACAATCTCGGAGTAGAAGAGGAGCAGAAGATTCTGTGGGATGTTGAACTTCCTTAGTTGCCTGAGGAAGAACAACCTCATTGGATCCCCATTTAAGGTCCTGGGAGATTGTGGTCCCTAGGAACTTAAAGGAGTCCATTAGCGATACCACACTGTCAGCAATCATTAGCGGAGGTGCAATAGCTGGGTTCCGGTATGAATGGTCGACCATGTTATGGTCGACAGTCATTAGGTCGACCACTATTGGTCAACATTGCCATGGTCGACATGGACACATGGTTGACACATGAAAGGTCGACACATGAAAAGGTCGACATGAGTTTTTTAACTTTTTTTGGTGTCGTTTTTTGCGTAAAGTGACTGGGAACCCCAATTAGTGCACCGCGTCCCCTCGCATGGCTCGCTTCGCTCGCCATGCTTCGGGCATGGTGCCTTCGCTCCGCTACAGCTTCGCTCGGCACAGATTACCGTTCCAATCGTAGTCCACGTGGATCGTAAAGTATGGAAAAGTTCCCCAAAAGAAAAAAAAGTTAAAAAACTCATGTCGATCTTTTCATGTGTCGACCTTTCATGTGTCGACCATGTGTCCATGTCGACCATGTCAATGTCGACCAATAGTGGTCGACCTAATGACTGTCGACCATAACATGGTCGACCATGTGAACGGATACCATAGCTGACATCTTCCTGAAGTCTACTATCATCTCAGCAGTTTTGAGGGGGTTGAGCTCAAGGTTGTTGTGGCTGCACCACTGGGCCAACCGGTCTACTTCCCATCTATAGGCCGATTCGACCCTGTCCTTGATGAGGCCAATGACGGTGGTGTTGTCTGCAAATTTGATGATCTTTACTGATTGCGCCTCTGAGGTGCAGTCATTTGTGTACAGGGAGAAGAGCAGGGGTGAGAGGACACAGCCCTGAGGGGCCCCAGTACTAACGGGTATCGCTTGAGAGGTGAATTCCCCCGCTTTTACCACCTGTGTCCTATCTGTCAGGAAGTCTTCTATCCAGGAACAGGTAGTTTCTGGGACCCCTAGGCGAAGTAATTTGGGGTGGAAGATGCTGGGAATGATTGTATTGAAGGCCGAGCTGAAATTGACAGGACCCTCACGTAGGTACCAGGAATGTCTAGGTGCTGTAGAATGTAGTGCAGACCCAGGTTGACTGCATCCTTGACACACTGATTTCGATAGGCAAACTGTAGGGGGTCCAGTTGGGGGCTAGTCACAGTTTTCAGGTTATTTAGAACCAGACGCTCAAACGTTTTCATTACCACAGACGTCAGCTATAGGTCTGTAGTCATTCAGGTTCATGATAGAGGGTTTCTTGGGGACCGGAATGATAGTGGATCTTTTGAGGCAGGTAGGGACTTTCTGTAGCTCCAGCGATTTGTTGAAGATCTTGGTGAATATGGGGGCAAGCTGCCCCACACATGCTCTCAGGGCAGATGGTGACACTCTGTCAGGACCCGAAGATTTCCTGGGTTTGGCCCATTTGAACAGTGCCTCCACCTCTTCTTGGGCGACTTGCAGTGCCTGAAGTTGGCCGTTGGTGTTCGGGGCATTGTAGAGGTGATTGCTTGGGTCGCAGGGGACTTCTTTTGCTAGCCTGCAATAAATGTGGTTCAGCTCATCTGCTAGGTTTTGGTGCATGGTGGTGGACTTCGATGTTTTCTTGTAGTTGGTTATGGATTGCATTCCTTTCTATACAGATACAGGATCATTGGTGGAGAGATCTTTGTCAGTGTGTCCGAGAACTGCTTTTTTGCTAGCCTGATTTCTTTAGTCAGAGAGTTCCTAGTTCGGTTGTATAGTGCTCTGTCACTGCTGCTATAGGCCTCCTATTTGGCCCGACGAAGTTGCCTGAGCTTGGCGTTGAACCAGGGATTGTTGTTGTACATGCGGTAAGTCTTGGTAAGTACACACATGTCCTCACAGTAGCTGATGTAGGATGTGACAGTGTCTTTCAGGTTGGTTGCTGAAGCATCGAAGACCCCCCATTCCTTGCAGTCGAAGCAGGCCTGGAGCTTCATCTTAGCCTCGTTGGTCCATTTCTTAACAGTCTTGACGACAGGCTTAACCGCTCTCAACTTCTGTGTAAAGGTAGGGAGTATGTGGATGAGGCAGTGATCAGATAGGCCGAATGCAGCACGCTGGATAGACCAGAAGGCAGACTTGAGGGTAGTCTAGCAGTGGTCAAGGGTGCGCCCTTCCCTAGTGGGACACGTGACTTGTTGTTTGTACTTAGGTAGCTCCTTGCTCATGTTAATTCTGTTGAAGTTGCCCAGCACTATAAGCAGAAAGTCTGGGTGTTTTTGTTCTATGGGGGTCATTCCGACCTGATCGTATGCTGAAGTTGTTCTCAGCAGTGTGATTGGGTCATAATTGCGCATGCACCAGCGCTGCAGTTCGCCGGTGCATGCCAGACGGCTGAAGGCCATTGTTGCCTAACGATCACCTGTGCCTGATTGACAGGCAGAGGTGGTTGCTGGGCAGAAGGGGGCGGCACGGCGGCATTTGGCTGCCATTTTAGGGGTGCGGTCCAGTAAGCGCAGGCATGCTGGACCATGCAGGTTGCAGGCCACAGTGTCTGTGTGATGTCACACGCAGCCGATGTGACCCAGGGCTGTGACGAGTAACTCCCGGCCAGCCGCAGGAGCTGCGCTGGCTGGAAGTTACTCTACAAGTACAAAAGCATTGCAGCTGTGAGATGCTTTTGTACTTGTGCGTGGGGGGGGGCAGCCTGACATGCAGGCGGACTAGCCTTATGCTGGGTGTCCCCCCGCATGTCAGTGTAAGTGATCGTAGCTGTGCTAAATTTAGCATAGCTACGATCAGGTCGGAATGACCCCCTATGTCAGATATGCATACAGCTAGGTTGTACAGGGCTTCGTTATGTGCAGGTGAGGGGGGATGTACACTCCCACAAAGACAATTGAGGTAAATTCCCAGGTGGAATAGAAGGGGTTGCAGTTGATACTTAGCATCTCCAGGTAAGGGCTACATTATTTTCTTAGGATCGTGACATTGGTGCACCATCTGTCATTGATATAGAAGCAGATGCCACCACCCATCGGTTTTCCTTAGAGAACCTTGGAGCGATTGGCCCTGAAGAGACCGAAGCCCGGCAGAGACATAAGGTTGTCCGCAATATGGTCGTCCAGCCACGTCTCCTTAAAGCAGAGGACGGACGACCCTGTAATGCCTGACCCTGCGCTGCCCAGAAGCAGGGACAGTTTGTCGAACTTGTTTGCCAGTGAGTGCACGTTTGAGAGCAGGATCATGGGAAGTGCAGACCAGTGCCCTCGCCACCCCCACCTCACTAGGGCGCCTGTGCAACAGCCTCTCCTCTGAGCCTAGGTCCTTCTCCAAGCGCCGACATGAGGGCCTCCGTCATTCTCTTTCCGGGGCACCCGACAGTCGCTGCCCAGGCTGCGGAGGGGTTGCGCGGCCGCTCAGTCATCCCTTCGGCGTCCACAACATCTGCATCCCTGCCACACAGGGCATCAAGGGCTGCAAGGGCCACTGATCCACCCACCGGTGGTCCCGAACGTGGGGTAAGCACCGCAGGAGCACTCCAAGTTAGGAGTTCTTCCCTGCTGTATTTGGTCATTGGTGGGGTAGACAAGGGCAGAAAAAAACAAGGGGAAACAGGTATTTTGGCTGAGCTGCATAGCTCCAAGTCAGCCATCTGTGGCGCCATCTTGGATTGTAATCGCTATAATCATTATTGCTATAACCTACTACTGCTCTTTAATCCAATGGGTATACTTGAAACAAGTGATAAATAAAATAACGTTGCTTTTTTTGTTGCTGATTTAGTCTATGACAAAACAGGCTTGTGGAAATGTGTTAAAATCCAATTCCTGTTGTGTAAGTGTGAAAAATCTCAGTGTGAGAGGCCTTTGAAGTAGATTTCTTGTGGGGGTAGTGATAACATGTGTCCTGGGGAATGGCTCCTGCAATTTAAAATGAACAGTGACCCTTCAGCAATTCAGAGCCTGAATATACTGTATATTAGTTGATTAATGCAAGAACTCAGAGTTATTTGCTGCTCAGAGAACAGAGGTGAATGATGTCTAAGTGAGGGGCTGGATGGAGCCAAAGATATGTTGTAGCCCACAGTACCTTGTCTGGGATGTCCAATGCAGAGTACAGTAGATTCCAAACTGAAGGACATCTCAGTGAAGAGATGCAGAGGTTTCAATCCAGTGTGTATCTCAGCACAGGAATGCAATCTGTTGGTTTTGATGAGATGTCCACGTAGAGTAGTACAAGTTAAAGGTAAGTCCTTGGATATTTATGATAATTCATAGGTCAGTTGTGGTGAATTTAAGCTGTTTTATGGAGATGATGAGGAGCAAGCAGGTGACTGGCTAGGCATGGGTGACAGGGAGATAGTAGGTGACTGGGGAGACATGGGTGACAGGGAGATTGCTGGTGACTGGGGAGGCAGGGGTGACAGGGAGATAGTGGGTGACAGGGGAGGCAGGGGTGACAGGGAGATAGTGGGTGACTGGGGAGGCAGGGGTGACAGGGAGCTAGTTGGTGACTGGGGAGGCAGTGGTGACAGGGAGCAGACCCTGCCTGAGCTTAATTTTCTTTATATATGAGATAGAATAGTTATTTCTCAATAAATGTATGTATTGTTTTATAAATAGTCAATGTTATCTAATTATTAGTGGAGCCTGGTGCCTGGTTTCAGTGAAGGAAGATGGACGCACAGAAAAGAAGCCTTGAGGGGAGAAAGACTGGTGTGCAGTCTGTTCCACTGCATAGCGCCGCCGGGACTGGGAGGCACAACAATATGCGCCAGGACCGGGAGGCAGGCCATGAAGTGCTGGGAAGGGGAGGAAGCACCTCTGACGGGCAGCAAGGCTCTGATGAAGCTGACATTCCAAGGCTGGTAGCGCTTTTGTAAGTTGGCACCATACGTGCATGCGTACCCAGCGTAATGGGTCGACCACCCTGCCTCCAAGGGATTAAGATATTTTTTTGGACAAAAAAAAAAGACACAATGGGTGGTATTCAATTCTTTTCACCCCCTTCCATACCCGTTCTGTTTCTGCTGATGGGTGTGGTATAATCATTTTAGATCGTTACCCCTGCGGTAGCGAGGTGCCCTAACCCTTTACGCAGCTAAACCTTATTACTATGGGTGTGATAAGCATGATAACTGGGATCCCTTTAGAAAGGAGATTGAGCGTGATATATCATTTGAATACCACCCATTGAATGACTGCAGTGCACATGCAACACAAAAGACAACATATTTAGCACATACACTAGGTACATACTAAATAAAGTTTAGTTTGCAGATTGCAGCTTCACTTTTCCCCGTACTACATGACCAGACAAAGCATTTCAGCAGTTCTCAAAGCTCTGTAAAGTTACAGACTTGTGCATAGGCTTGCCCAAGCTTAATGATCACACCGCAGTGGGTCTGCACTCTGCAAACACCGCTGTGAATCAGCAAGGTATTTGGCACTGCCAAGTGTAATTTCAAAATTGTGGTTTTCCTGCCTTTTGCAAGTGTAGCCAGGAAGTACATAGTCACTGATTCTCCGTTATGACAACCTCACTTGCTGCTAAAGAAAGCGTTTCACATTTTACATTTTGAAGCATCATAAACTACTACAAATGACAGGTCTCATACTTTAATTTAGGAGTCTCTGCCCAGTGCCCAATGTCTTCTCCAGAATTTCAGGGCTTCATTAGATCTAATGATACACCATAAAGGTACTGTCAGGCATTGATGTCTGTTTAACAGCAATCTTGTGTGCAGTCTGCAAATCTAACCATGTAACCTAATGGGGCTGTCTGAAGAGAGCTGCATGTGGTAGAGTCACACGAGACTTGACATGTCAGGTGTATATTGTGTGGAAACCATGCACTGCACTGGGTGTTTTGACATATATTTGAAATGATGTGTGGTTGCCCATGATGTGTCTATAGCTCAGTGAGCCAGATCATCTTAATCTACTGCTGGTTTCAGAAGACATAGGTGGTCATTCCGAGTTGATCGCTCGCTAGCAGTTTTTAGCAGCTGTGCAAACGCTATGCCGCTGCACACTGGGAGTGTATTTTAGCTTAGCAGAGGTGCGAACGAAAGAATCGCAGAGCGGCTACAATTTTTTTTCGTGCAGTTTCTGAGTAGCTCTAAACCTACCCAGCGCTTGCGATCACTTCAGACTGTTCAGTTCCTGTTTTGACGTCACAAACACGCCCTGCATTCACCCAGCCACGCCTGCATTTTTCCGAACACTCCCTGAAAACGGTCAGTTGACACTCAGAAACACCTACTTCATGTCAATCACTCTGCGGCTGCCTGTGCGACTGAAAAACTTCGCTAGACCTTGTGTGAAACTACATCGTTCGTTGTAATAGTACGCCGCGCGTGCGCATTGCGCCGCATACGCATAAGTGCCTTTCTTTGCCTCATCGTTACAAAGCGAACTAATGCAGCTAGTGATCAACTTTGAATGACCACCATTAAGTTAATCAAGCATTGCAGCTACGCAGTGGAAAAAAACAACAGAATACATGTTTGGCTGTATACAGTGTCGGACTGGGGCATTAAGGGCCCACCGGGGGTATGCTGTTGTAGGGGCCCATGCTTAGGGGTGTGGCCAGGCTCCACTGGGGCGTGGCCAGCCACCACAGAGGTTTGGCTAACCATTACAGAGTACATGTTCTGTTCCCCTTGGTAAATATATAATAAACCATATTCTTGTGAAGTATAATGTAACATATGTATAATGTATAATTCAACTGCACTAGGATAGAGTCTGGAACCTGATCCCTAGAGGAGGAGGGCCCACCGACAATGGGGTTCACTGGTGGTTTCCCTGTTCCCCCTGTGGGCCAGTCTGACCCTGATTACAGCAGTAGCAGAAGGGAGGAGTACTATATTATTGCCCCTTTTGTAGACCCTTGAAGGCCTTATCTCCAAAAACAAATTTATACAATTAGAGAAGGGCTTCTAAAGTGGAACAAAAGTTGCATAACAAAACTTTAAAAACAAAAGACAAAATCAGGAAACACTTCAAGATAAATGTGGACAGATTAGATCAACGGGACAGAGATGATATGATAGACCCACACAGACCAAATCGAGAATTAGACTTCAAGAAATTATTTTTAAAAATAATTGCACAAGGAGATACTCTTTACAATTGAGAGGAGAAAGACTAGAAGGTAACACCTGCCGCCAGCAGCATATACAATGTAGGGTCAAGGTGAAGTACTGGCCTACTTCCAGACCACTGGAGCTGCTGAGAGAGTGTATGACTGAGGTTGAGTGAGGTAGATAAGAAAATTGAGTAGGAGGATAGGCAAGGATGAAAGGTGAAAGGAAGGAAGAGTGGGCTCCATCCAGGCATGGTTGGTGGAGCCTGAAGATTGATTTGCACCATGTGAGGGAAGAAGATGACATATGGTTGAAGCAGAGAGAAAATACTGCTAGATTAAATGTAGTTCATGATAGTAAGTAGATGTGAGGAAAATTGACTCTGTATTCTGTGGTGGTCACCGGATTTCTATCTTGGATGTAGTTAATAAACCAGCTGTTGGGATCCCGGCGTTCAGGATCCTGACAGCCGGTAAAATGCCGGCAGACGGAATACAGACCGCCCCCTATTATTCCCACCTGAGTGGTGGGTCCACACCACCACCTGAGGGAGAGTAGAACCCGCGGCAAGCGAAGCTGCGCATGCTGCTAGAATTGTGGCTGTTGGGATGCTGCTGTCAGGATCCGGACAGATGGCATTCTGTCAGCCGGGATATCATATCCCACCCTTCTATCAGTATGTGGGTCACTGCGATGCACACTGCATTATGTAGTAATCACAGGGATACTGTCTGTATTGTTTAGCATTCACAGGGATGCTCTATGTATTGTATAGAAGTCACTGGGTTACACTCTCTCTATGGGAGAAATCAGTGGGATAAACTATGTATCGCACATTGGTCACTAGGATGCTTGGTGTATTGTCTAGCATTTTTCAGCCTGCTTTATTTGTGGCATGGTAATCACAAGGATGCGATCTGTTTTATGTGGAGGTCATTATGATGCTCTCTCTATTATATAGCAGTCAGTAGGATGCCCTCTACTATATGTGTAATACACCAACTATGTGTACAGTGCCATTGTACCAATAATACGCCGCCATGGATGGCTCTAATATGGCTTGTGCTCGCTAGTGTGACAGTGGGAGATTACATGCAGCTCCAAAGAGAGTCTGGCTCATGCTGACAAGTGTGATAGTTGATCAGCCCTGGAACGCCTTCTTCCTGTCAATCTTCTTTGCGGTCCGTTCTGCGACCGCTTTCTTCTTTAGACGCAACGTAACCCAGCGACCCGTCGCCGGGCAACGTCGCGCACAGCGCACTGCGGCCGCCGTGCATGTGCATTCCGCACCCGTTCGCACCGCAGCGATAAACCGCTGCGGGCGAACGGGTCTAAATGACCCCCATAGGCAGAATAAGTAGTTTCATTATAAAGCACTATTCTTTAGAAAAGAACATGGCTCACACTGTTCGCTTTAAATGGAGAGACAGTGTCTTCATTCAACTGCACTAACTCCAGCTGGTAAGTGTTAGCAAACACAGTAGGTTTTTAAATAATTCAGATATTAGTCAAGGACATAGCGTGTGCAGCACATTTTATTAGGGGGTGCACCGTCAGAGGGGTGTGTCTAGCACCGCCTTTTGGGTATGTCTAGCACCATCTATTGACGGTCAACACAATATAAATATCCACCCTTGTACCAATCCTAATAATGCAGATACATTGTCAGATGTTGTGGTGTGCACCAAACAAACACCCTTGATGGCACTAACTGCAATTACAGCGCTCCTCCTCAGCCTGGTCTGGCTCCCCCTCTCTTTCCCCTGCAAGCTGCAGCAGCTTACTTACAAGTTAGTCACTCACTGACACTGACAGTTGCAGACTAGTACTGCTGCTGCTGGAAAAATGAGTGACGTGTCAATGCTGCTGCAGACCGCCTGCCAGTATTGAATTGGTCTTCCTAAGAGGAACGCTGGCTGCATGCTGATCCTCATCAGTGGCTGGCGTTGGCATAGCATAGAAGGAGAGAGGTGGGCATGTGGCGGGTAAGGCGTGTGGGTGTGTGAGCAGCATGACATAATCACGTCACATCATGCTGTTTTTGTACATGGAAGTGGAGCCGGGAGTTTGAAAGCCGGTGGCAGTGGCACCCTTGATTAACCCAGGCGTCTGGTCAGTAATGCAGTCCTGACAGGGTGCAGCGCAGAGGAGACAGTAATCAGCCTGCTCGCTGCATCAGGCATGTGAGATCGGGTGCCAGACATTAGGGGGTGCCTGTGCGCACCAGGCACCCCCCCTGTGCATGCCTATGGTCAAGGAGATGCAAAGTTACAAAAGATTATTGCTGAGGCACAGCAAAGGAAAGATCACTACATTGTTGCGTTATTGTTAAGCCAGGAGAGAACTGCAAACCTGAATCAAACCGTTGATATTAACCTCACATTTGTTGATGATGGAACCAAATCCCAACATTCACAGCAGCGCCGAGCAGCCAATACGGAAGGAGAGGGGACAGCTGCAGCGGCGCTACTACCAATTACATAGCGCTGCTGCGGCTCCAGTCCCCCTCCCTCCTCTTCCTTCTCTGCTGCCTCCGGCGCTGCTGCTGCTCCTCCTCCCCAGCGCGACTCACACAGCAGAGGCGGCATGTAATGAGTTAATTTGACTCATTACATGCCGCTGGCTGTTGCGCCCTCAGGGCAACTGCGCTGTGTGCCAGGCACACCTGGCACACACGTAGTTACGGTCCTGCCTCAGGAGATGAACTTATAGCTAGCTATAAAAGACAGAGGTTTATTGAGGCCCCACTTGCTGGGATATTTTAAACGCAATTGTTCCTGTACCTTGTAACGTAAATGTGATATGATTGTTTAAGGTTAATATGTTTTCCTGTACGTTATGATTGATGCTTGCATTTAATTTATCGAATGTGATAATCTCTAAAAGTTCTTTACAGTGGAGGAAGCCTCACTAAAGTGCTGCAGTTAAATAAAATAATTCCTTCATAGAAAATTGCATAATCATTGCGCGTAATATAATATAAGTTGCACTGTATTGTAATCTGCAGTAAACACTTAGCTTATAGAATTTTGTGACACTTACCCCGGTGTGTGTCACATATGGCAATCACTAGGATGCTCTCAGTATTAAGTGGTTATTACTAGGAGGTAATGTATATTTTATACTATGTTACTCATAAATGCAGCTTTCAGCGTGTGCCCCTTTTCCTGTATACTGTACATACAAGATGCAACTGTGACCAACTTTACATGTAATAATAATAATAATTTTATTTATATAGCGCTCTTTCTCCAATAGGACTCAAGGCGCTTAGTCCCCTCTCCTTCCGTATTGGCTGCCCGGCGCTGCTGTGGATGCTGGGATGCGGTTCCTCCATCCCAGCATCCACAGCAGCGCCGGGCAGCCAATACGGAAGGAGAGGGGACAGCTGCAGCGGCACTTAATACCAATGAAATAGCGCTGCTGCGGCTACAGTCCCCATCCCTCCTCCTCCTTCTCACCTGCCTGCACCGAGGGAGCTTCACGAGGAGCCTGACTGCCAGCGGGGAGATGGTAAGTCTCTCTCTCTCTCTCTCGGACACCGTCTGTCATAATGTGTAAAAAGGGGGCCTGGCTGCCGCATGTGTAAAAAGGGGACTGGTTGCCGTAATGTGTAAAAAGGGGGACTGTGCCTGCCACAATGTGTAAAAAGGGGGACTGCCTGCCGCAATGTGTAAAAAGGGGGACTGCCTGCCGCAATGTGTAAAATGGGGGACTGGCTGCCGTAATGTGTAAAAAGGGAGACTGGCTGCCGTAATGTGTAAAAAGGGGGACTGGCTGCCGCAATGTGTAAAAAGGGGGACACTGTCTGCCGTAATATGTAAAAAGGGGGCCTGGGTGACGCAATGTGTAAAAAGGGGGACTGGCTGCCACAATGTGTATAAAGGGGGACACCGTCTGCCGTAATGTGTAAAAACGGGGGTGCTGTCTGCTGTAATGTGTAAAAAGGGGACGCTGTCTGCCGTAATGTTAAAAAAGGGGATGCTGTCTGCCGTAATGTGTAAAAAAGGGGACGCTGTCTGCCGTAATGTGTAAAAAAGGGGACGCTGTCTGCCGTAATGTGTAAAAAGGGGACACTGTCTGCCCTAATGTGTAAAAAGGGGGACTGTCTGCTGTAATGTGTAAAAAGGGGGACTGTCTGCTGTAATGTGTAAAAAGGGGGACGCTGTCTGCTGTAATGTATAAAAGGGGCTCTACCTGGTGTAATGGCGCTACTGTGCAGCGTAATTTGAATAATGGAGACTACTGTGCACCGTAGTATGAATTGCTATTATTTTGTGGCCACGCCCCTTCCCCATGAAGCCACGCCCCTATATATTTTTCACGTGCCTACGGCGCGCACTGCCCCTATCTTACATGGGGGGGCACCAATGTCTTTTCTTGCACACAGCGCTAAAATGCCTAGTTATGGCACTGGCTGGTACTAGCAGGTGCCTCCTCAGCCATTTACCTCCCGCACATCCCTGAAAGGATGCATATTTACATCTGAATTAGAGATGTGCAGTTTGTTTTTTGAAAATCCAATCACTCCCGAACCTCAGGGCATTCAGTGTTTCCAACTCGGGTCTTCCCATCACATTCAGATTCCAGGACAAGGCAAAACATCATTTTCCTAGAGTCTGATCTCGCGTGCTATGAATTCCATATAAAAGTCCCTCCCTCATGATCCCCAATTTCACACTTGAGACTGGGCTGGAGCACTTTGTAATAAAAATGAAGCCATTAGCACACTATCAGGGTGCCATTAGGGTGCTATGATGATTAGAATGGACTAAGATTTTATTTATTTGTATAATACCAGGGACGTGCAGTCAGGGGAGGCAGGAGAGGCATTTGTCCAGTGCTGCTGTATAAGTCCAGTCCATTGCGGTGGTGCTTTGTTGTCCTGCATCATTCCAGTGGTGGTGTCCCTATGCTGCATCAGTCCAGTCACAGTGGTGGTGTCCTCTTCCATATGTCTAGTGCTGCTGTATAAGTCCAGTCCATTGCAGTGGTGCTGTATTGTCCTGCATCAGTCCAGTGGTGGTGTCCCTGTGCTGCCATAAGTCCAGTCGTACTGCCGTATTAGTCCAGTGGTACTGCCGTATAAGTCCAATGATACTGCCTTGTAAATGTCGATTTACATACAGGACTAAAAGCAACACTTTAAAAAGACATTTAATACACTTTAAATGGAGCCGCTGCGGCCGCTGTAATCAATCCTTAGCCTACGTACTTTTTACACCATTAGCGTACAAAGCCCCGTACTGTGTACGTACTTTGCGTACACACGCCGCGCTGGCCGTACAAAGTACACGTAGTACACACCCAAAGATACTCCGTGAGCACTTAGCAGCTACACGTGTGACTGTAATACACTTATAACCTTAGCAGGGAAAGGAGACACGACACCAGATTGTATTTAAAATGCCGGGTTCCGACACACCAACATATAATTACTGAAAGGGGGTTACAATCACAATACAATACAATAGAAAAATGGCTACAGTCAATGATACATACGTTTTTTGTTTCGCCTGCGCTTCCCGGCCGGTCCTCAGTCATCAAGGGAGATGACCTTCAGAGTCTGTCTGTGTGACCGGGCATGCAGCTGGCTCTTTTATACAATAGTCCAAAACCTAACACAATGGATACTGTAATCTCTTTGTCCATTGGACACAGGGATGGTCATTTACAGTACAGGAGAGGTCATAGGTCGGTTTGAATAGGTGGGCGATGTCTGTTCCAGGTGCACTTGCAGATGTTCTCCTCTGGGTTCCCGCCGCATACCAAATGTACAGTAAATACAGTTAATATTTATATTCTGCTCCTGCGCATAACTATTCGCAGGAGCGTGCGATCTTCTGCAAACCAAAACCAGAATATTGCCCTTAATATACCCTATAACCTAGTTCTGTCCCCTCCTATCCTGTAAAAGGTGAATCCCTTTGTTCTTATACCATTTAAACTAGTGTAACTTGTTGGTGTGGTGCAGGGAAACTATGTGTACATTGTGCACTATTTGGATTTAATATGTAATGTGTTTTTATGGCTTTTTCATGCAACTACAAACACTACCGTAAATACTCATACCACGCGCTAATACGCAGGACCGCGGGAGCGACCATACGCAAATTGCAAATATGCGCACGCGCGGCAGAACATGTACGCGCATGGAGGCCATCTGTGTGTAGTTTGTACTGCAATATTTTTCGACTTCGACAGTCCACCCTTTGGCAGTCACCAATAACTGCCACTAACTAATCAATAAACAGAAAAATATCTATACATTATATATATATATATATATATAGGAAAAAAGAATTCTCATGGGAGCTAAACCACCTCAGATTTCACATATAGATGTGTTTATTCTTAAAATTTGACAGTAAATACTGCAATAATACATAAGAACATCAATAAAACAGATAAATAATCTTATACAATAAGTGAACAATATAGATTGGTAATCATCTGACGATATTAGTTTGATGATATCTACACATGAATAGAATATCAATTCTTCCACCAGAGAGTTCAGATGTATACTCAAATTCACAAACACGTGTTTGTGAATTTGAGTATACATCTGAACTCTCTGGTGGAAGAATTGATATTCTATTCATGTGTAGATATCATCAAACTAATATCGTCAGATGATTACCAATCTATATTGTTCACTTATTGTATAAGATTATTTATCTGTTTTATTGATGTTCTTATGTATTATTGCAGTATTTACTGTCAAATTTTAAGAATAAACACATCTATATGTGAAATCTGAGGTGGTTTAGCTCCCATGAGAATTCTTTTTTCCTATTCCTAATTTTGTGCCTTGTCTGACAGGAGGCATTTCTTAGTGGTACGAGCTATAACATTCACTAGCGCAAAAAAGGGTTCTTTATTTTTTATTTTTTGTTTTTATATATATATATATATATATATATATACAGAAGCTTGGATGAATGGAGGAGAGTTGCAGGTGGGAAATGTATGACCTAGTGGGATAGTAAAAAGCATGTCGTCCACACACCACACACATCCTCCCGCCAACCTATAAAGGGAAAGACAGATAAACAAATGTGAATATGTGAGGTAAAACCAAACCCAGCCCAGAACAGGAACCAACTACAAGAACGAGGATCTGCCAAAAAGAAAAATTGAATAGAGGACTATAACTTTCCTCTTGGACGAGCTTCAGGCCAATCGAAGCAACAGAAAGAAACAAAAGAAAAAGAAAAATAATAAAAAGGGGGGCGGAAGGGGGGGGTTAGAGTTGGGAGGGGGGGGGTGTAGGGACACACAGGATAACTCGGCTGGAGGTGAAATGTAAAAACCTGCTGAGGAACTTGTAATTAGATGCCAATTAGCCGAATTGAATGAATTAAGCCAAATCAGTTTGTCAGTTCAGGCAAAAAATCGCGAAGCACTCCAGACCCCCACTGCCATCTGAGTAGGGAGGACAGGGGAGGCAAACAATACAGCACGAACATACTGAACTGAAACACATAACGCAGTAAACGAACAACATGTTAGTAGAAACAAACTCGCTTACGCAACAACGGGCCGAATGTAACGCTTATAAGCCGCCGACTTCCAGCGGCCCAAAGCCTTAACTTCATCCACAGCACGCCCTGCAGATGCAGCGGAAGAAACGGCCCCGATTCTAAAGGAATGTGAACCAAAGTCCCGTGGGGAGAGGCCCAAACTGGACAGGCAGCGCCGCATCATCCATGTAAATTGGTACCCATCGTCATGCAGCAGCCAAGACCCCTCAGACAAGGGCCTGACCTCCGCATACTGACCAGCCAATGCCACCGGACAACAGTCCCCACCACCCGATGGTGCCAAAGTGATCCAATGACCTCTACCCATCTGATCAGTTTTGGAGCGGCGCAGCCTGCACAGCACGGACCCCCCACCCACGACAACATCCGCGCGCCGCATCATGGCCTCGCACTTTTTAGAAGCCGCAACCAGCTCAGAAACCCTGAACGTGCCATGGAAAGCCATGGAAAAAGCCAGCTGAAACAGGAGCGCTTCAAAACGGGAGTCCGCCACCCCCACCACCGCCCCTAAGAGGGAAGAAAGCAGGGACGCATCAATAGGGCGCCGTCCATCAGGAGGCACCGGTGCCGAGCACGTCCAACCTCTAAGCACCCTCGCCAGCAGGAAACCCCTCGTAAAATCCGGCATACCCTTCAATTTAGTATAAAACGATATCCCGGCGAGGTATCGAGACACCACGGCCCTCGAACTCCCCGTTACGAAGAGTTGCCAAACGAAGTCTAGAAACAAGCTCTGACCCCTCTTACCTCTAGGCCCTTGGTCACGGGAAAAGTCTTCCCACTCCTTCCAGGCCCGACGGTATCCAGCGAGAGTGGACGGAGCCAAAGACAGCTCTACTAGCCCTTCCAATCTGCCATGATGACCTGCCAAACATAAGAAGGGCAGGGCAAACCTGCCGAATCAGCCTCCGGGCCAACAAACGGAACCTATCCCACTGCCCCCTAGACAATGCATCAGCGATCCCATTATCTACCCCGGGGATGTGTTGAGCCCGAAACAGAATATTGCAGCGCATACAAGTCAGCACGAGCCGCGACAACACCCGAAGGACCCGGCGGGCCTTAGCTCGTTGGTTGTTAACTGCGTGCACGACCCCTAAGTTATCGCAGCGGAAGAGAATACTGCGATCGCGAAGGCGCTCTCAGCAAACCTCCAAGGCCACCATGATGGGAAAAAGCTCCAGCAACAACAGGTCGCCGGTCAGCCCTTCCCGCAACCAAGACTCGGGCCATGAGGCCGCGCACCAAGCCCCGTCTAGATAACAACCGAACCCCGACGAGCCCGCCGCATCCGTAAACAACTGCAGGTCGAAACTGTCAACGAGCGGGGCCATCCAGATCAGCACACCATTTAAATCCGCCAGAAACGAAACCCACATAGCGAGGTCCCGCCTAATCTCAGCCGAGAAACGGACAAAATGGTGTGGCCTGGACACTCCAGCCGTGGACCGTTCCAACTTCCGACAAAAAACCCTGCTCATGGGAATCACCCGACAGGCAAAGTTCAACAGCCCCAGCAGGGATTGGGCCTCCCGCAACATCACCTTACGCCGCTCCAAGCACTGCGCAATGGATTCCCGAAGCTTCGCAACCTTGTCCTGAGGCAGCCGGCAAGCCCCCGCGACCGTATCGATCTCGATACCTAAAAAGGACAAACAGGAGAGGGGCCCCTCCGTCTTACCCTCGGCCACATGGACGCCAAAATGCCCCAAAAAGGCACGCAGCGAAAACAGCAGGAAACCACAGCGAGGAGAACCCGTGGGCCCCATGCACAAAAAATCATTCAGGTAATGTGCAATCCCGCTACCTCCGCAAGAAAACTCCACACACCAATGTAAAAAGGTGCTGAACTTTTCGGAAAAGGCACACGAAACGGAACACCCCATAGGCAGACACTTGTCTACAAAGTATTCCTCCCCGATGCGGAAACCCATGAATCGAAAAGACTCCGGGTGCAAAGGGAGCAAGCGAAAAGCCGATTCAACATCCAGTTTAGCCATGAGGGCCCCGGGGCCACAGCCCCGAACCATGTCCAGAGCATCCTCAAAGGACTGATACACCACCGAACAATATTCCGGCGAAATTGCATCGTTCACCGAGGACCCAGACGGATAAGACAAATGCTGAATGAGCCGGAACTTACCCGGAGCCTTTTTAAGCACGACCCCCACCGGGGAAATAATCAAATCCTCGACAGGCGGCAGCGCAAAGGGGCCCGCCATTGTCCCCAGGCGAACCTCCTGCTTAACCTTTTCCCAAAGCACGTCGGGGAAATCCCGAGCAGACTGCAGGTTCCTGGCAGCCCGAACTAAAACCTCCCCCACCACTGGTAAACGAAAACCCGACGCAAAACCCTCCCGCAGAAATCTTGCGTCGTCTGTGTTCGGGTACCACCCCAACCATTTTAGCATGGCCCTCAAATGAACCGGGGTCGGTGCCCTAACTAGCGGCAAGTCCCCCAGTTGTTTTTCCGGCTGGGCCCGCGGCCGCCCTGGCACCCGGTCATCCCGCGCGGAAGCAATTGGAAGCAGGGTGGGATTCGTTACATCGTAAGCAAAGGTGGCGAAAACGACACCGTTGCCCAAGGGGGCACGCGGAATTGTTGAACGCGAAACACTTCCCCTTCGCCGGCGCCTGCTGCGGAGAACGGGCCGCGGTCCAAGGGCGGCGCGGTGGAGCCTCAACCGCGGGTCGAAACTGACTCGCCACTGCGGCCTGTGCCACTGACGCCCCCTTAGTCACCATCTTCATATCCTGCGCTCGCGTAACCCGAAGCCATACCTCCACATCTTTGCATCCGAAGTCAATGATGTGCAGGCAATCGTGCTTCTGACGGAACTGTTTGTCATAATGCAGCCACGAATCGTCCTTAGACTGATGCTGCATGTCATGCACGAGGTGAATATACCTGATGACGTTCATGTGTTCACCAGGGCGATCCTCCAAGTAGCACGCCGCGAAGACACAGAAACCCGCCAACCAGTTGTCATATGAGCGGAAAGGCCTCCGCCCCAATACCGCCCTTCGCAAGTGCTTCCTTACCTTCCCTCTTGGTGTCCTCTGTCAACATAAAAAGGTCGACGTATTCCCCCCGTCTAATCTTCCTCCTGCAACTCTCACGCAACCCTCGCAAGACTGCTGTGTACTCGCAGTGAACCACGCCCGGCAAATTACGCCTCCTCCTTTTTCGACGGGAACTACTACTACTCTTCCGAGACCGCTTATCCCGGTGCCGTGCCTCACGCCGCGCGTACTTGATAGCCCTCTTCTTAGCCTTCGTGGTGCTACTAACCGCAGACTCGCACGACGAAGAAGAGGAAGAAGATCTACTTGATGTACTGCCGTACGAGGAAGAATAGGACCCCAGCGACATAGCAACTGTATCGGCGTCCCACTCACCGGCAGGCCCGCCTCTGGAAGGTGAAACGTCGGCCACGACTGGCTCCTCGTCCTGATCGCCATCCGGATCCGCACCTGAAAAAGAAGGGACAACCGCCCCTGGAGCCGAAGCCCCCCCGGCGGGAATGAAAGCAGACGCCCCTGCGGGCGATGGGGTAGCGCTACCCAGCAACGTAGCGGCGGAGCCCAGACTGCGACACACCTGTAGAAACTGCGCCATGGCGGGGCCAGAAGCACCTGGGAGAACGGCCACGTCGACCGAAGCGGGAACCATGGAAACGCCACCCGGGGACAAAGTCGACAAAAACGGCGCAAACGCCGCCGTCATGGCCGACATTGCCACCGCAACGGCGGAGGGATCCGGAGCCGCGGCCGTAGCTCCAGTGGTCCCCTCGGTCCCCGGGTCCGAAGCAGGGATGGCTCCAACCGCATTGTCACGCCGCCCAGGCCGGCCCCGCCTGGGACCGGCGCTAGCCACCCTAAGAACCCCCGTTCTCTCCTGCGGTGAACCACGAGCCACAGCGCCGCCCCGGCCCCCACTGGCCCCGCCCACCGGGAAAACTCGCTGACTCCCGCCTCCAGACATCACCCCACCCCTCTGGTCCCGTGCCGACACCACCAAAGGCCCCCGGGAGCCCTATCCGCTAGAGCGGAGAGAGCGCCCAGGGAGTCCAGCGTGCCCGCAAAATGGAAACCGCCTGGCTGAAGGGACGGCCAGTGTAAGAGCCACTGACCCCATCCCTACATGCAGTCCCCTCATTCTCTGGGGAGCCGCCGGTGACTCTCAGCGGTGGAGGGCGCAGGGAACGCGCACGCGCGCATCCCCGCGCCGCCGGCCTGTCCCTCGCCAGCCGCCACAGCGCCGGAGGGATCCCCCGGCGCCCACGGCCTAGCCAGCGAAGGGGCGGACAGGCGCCCGCAGCAGCACCAGCAGGCTCAGCCCCGTCCGTGAGCAAAGTGCTCCTACCCGGGGCACCGGATGCCGTCTCCCGAGCAGGAGCCGCATCAATGTAGCGGGCAGGGGGCCAGAGGAGCGACGGGGACGGGGCATGGCAGGCCACAAGTTAATCCCAGGTAATGGGGACAGCGGGGCACAGTATAAAGCACACTGCCACAGCAGCCCGCACACCTAAATTTAACAATGGCAAGCAGCACAGCAAGTAGACAAAGGCGGGAAGAGCACTCACCCTCACAACGACAAAAGCAGAAGAGGCTGACCCAGCCCCTTTACCAGGCTTAAGAACCCTTTCCACCTACCCCCAGGTGGAAAGGGTTCTTAAGCCAATAGTTATAACATTCATTCCTATTGGCTAACCATAAAACTCCCATAATGCCTTACCGTCCTGCCCCCCAGACTAGCTGAGGTTTAACCCACTCCTCTCCTATTCTGTCAATTCGTTCTCCCAATGGTGCTATAACGTTTGTGAACCTTTAATAATTATTTGCATAAATGTGTTTATATCTTTAGCAAAGTTATAATTAAAAATAGAATAAGAATATATCAATAAATAAAAAATAACACAAAACCAGGAAGTACTTTTTTCATTCATTTATTGAAGAAAATAGTCCAACATTAAGTTTATGGAATTTAAGTGGAATTTATTCTTATATAATGGCTTCCACTTTTTGATGTTGGTTGAATTTCTTAGATGAACACCCTGCTGTCATGATCCGTGCCATATATCCTTTCTGCCTCTAGGTGTCACTCTCTGCCTCCTGGTCTGTCAAGCAGTTCCCACTCTGTGACCTGGCAGCATTGATTATCTAGTTATGTGCAGCTGTGGTTTGCACCTGGGAAGCTGCTATTTATCCTCTGTTCACAAGCACTCCTGTGCCAGTTCATCAAGTCTATCTTTGAGGCTACAATATCTTAGCTCATTGTTAATGGACTACTGAGCAGCTGACCGGCATTCTTCCAGTACTCAGGTAACCTGTATTCCTTCAGCTAGTTGTTAAAGAACTGAGTAGCTGGCCTGCATTCTCCCATTACTCAGGTAATCTGTATTCTCTCAGCCTATGGTTAAAGAACTGAGTAGCTGGCCTGCATTCTCCCAGTACTCAGGTAATCTGTATTCTCTCAGCCTATGGTTAAAGAACTGAGTAGCTGGCCTGCATTCTCCCAGTACTCAGGTAATCTGTATTCTCTCAGCCTATGGTTAAAGAACTGAGTAGCTGGCCTGCATTCTCCCAGTACTCAGGTAATCTGTATTCTCTCAGCCCATTGTTAAGGAACTGAGTAGCTGGCCTGCATTCTCCCAGTACTCAGGTAACCTGTATTCTCTCAGCCTATGGTTAAAGAACTGAGTAGCTGGCCTGCATTCTCCCAGTACTCAGGTAATCTGTATTCTCTCAGCCTATGGTTAAAGAACTGAGTAGCTGGCCTGCATTCTCCCAGTACTCAGGTAATCTGTATTCTCTCAGCCTATGGTTAAAGAACTGAGTAGCTGGCCTGCATTCTCCCAGTACTCAGGTAATCTGTATTCTCTCAGCCTATGGTTAAAGAACTGAGTAGCTGGCCTGCATTCTCCCAGTACTCAGGTAATCTGTATTCTCTCAGCCTATGGTTATAAAACTGAGTAGCTGGCCTGCATTCTCCCAGTACTCAGGTAATCTGTATTCTCTCAGCCTATGGTTAAAGAACTGAGTAGCTGGCCTGCATTCTCCCAGTACTCAGGTAATCTGTATTCTCTCAGCCTATGGTTAAAGAACTGAGTAGCTGGCCTGCATTCTCCCAGTACTCAGGTAATCTGTATTCTCTCAGCCCATTGTTAAGGAACTGAGTAGCTGGCCTGCATTCTCCCAGTACTCGGGTAACCTGTATTCTCTCAGCCTATGGTTAAAGAACGGAGTAGCTGGCCTGCATTCTCCCAGTACTCAGGTAATCTGTATTCTCTCAGCCTATGGTTATAAAACTGAGTAGCTGGCCTGCATTCTCCCAGTACTCAGGTAATCTGTATTCTCTCAGCCTATGGTTAAAGAACTGAGTAGCTGGCCTGCATTCTCCCAGTACTCAGGTAATCTGTATTCTCTCAGCCTATGGTTAAAGAACTGAGTAGCTGGCCTGCATTCTCCCAGTACTCAGGTAATCTGTATTCTCTCAGCCCATTGTTAAGGAACTGAGTAGCTGGCCTGCATTCTCCCAGTACTCGGGTAACCTGTATTCTCTCAGCCTATGGTTAAAGAACTGAGTAGCTGGCCTGCATTCTCCCAGTACTCAGGTAATCTGTATTCTCTCAGCCCATTGTTAAGGAACTGAGTAGCTGGCCTGCATTCTCCCAGTACTCGGGTAACCTGTATTCTCTCAGCCTATGGTTAAAGAACTGAGTAGCTGGCCTGCATTCTCCCAGTACTCAGGTAATCTGTATTCTCTCAGCCTATGGTTAAAGAACTGAGTAGCTGGCCTGCATTCTCCCAGTACTCAGGTAATCTGTATTCTCTCAGCCTATGGTTAAAGAACTGAGTAGCTGGTCTGCATTCTCCCAGTACTCAGGTAATCTGTATTCTCTCAGCCTATTGTTAAGGAACAGAGTAGCTGGCCTGCATTCTCCCAGTACTCAGGTAACCTGTATTTCCTCAGCTTGTTGCTATCCTGTGATCCAGCTACCACAGTGCAATCCTGGCATCCCGTGTATTCACAGTTTCCTGGTATCCTATGTCCCCTCAGTTTTCCCTTTCTTTTTGAGTTCTCTAGTTACTCCTGGTTTATATTTATTGTTTACAGTTGTACAGTGCTTAATAAACTTGCTATTATTCCGTGAACATCAGTCCCTGCTAACATGTTCTCACAATGGGAGATCCAAACGGATTCTGACACCTGCCACAAACGTTCTATTGGATTAACTTTTTACCAAAATGCAAATGATATCTACTGCTTACAGTTGTTTTCCAACAGAGACCCACTTTTTGTTGAGCTTCAGTTAATGGTTTTATACCAAGGCATACTTTTGTAGAATCTGCTAGAAGTCCTAATTCGAGCATGACGGCAAGCCATTCTTGTCCTCTGGCAACATAACACTCCAAAGCCATGATACTTGCACCACCAGAGCCGCATTAGGGACTACACAGGCCTGAGGCTAAAAATTATCTCTTCAAATAAAGGCAGCCTGTAGTGCAAGCCTCAAGTGATTATTGCATTTAGCATTTTGCACAACAAAGGAATAATGGCTGATAATTAATAGAAGAGACTTTTGCAAATAGGTATCGGCAACATTTTTATGCCTTTATTGTTTATTTTTTTCAAGTATGACTTGACTACTGTATATATATTTATAATTTTATTTTATGAGGACTTTACTGAAGAGCCCAGGACTTGATTTGGAAGCCGTCTGCCCAACGTTTTATAATTGTTCATATATGTACTGAATTAATATACTGACTGTAGAACTTATCACCCACTACAAATCATACAATGAACAAGTTGTCCACTAAATAATTTATTGTTGCAAAATTTGTATGTTGCAAAGGTTTATCTAAATTTATTTGCATAAAGTTTTTTATTTCAAAGTCACAATAATAAAAAGAAATACTGAAGAAGGTAGACACTCCAGCAGGAAGGACTGAGCAAGGAACCTTATGGATGGAAGCCAGGGGCAAACCCCTGGAAACGGTGAGTAGCAACACGTGGGCCTAACTCAATTAATGCTTTTTGTTTTTTATGTTTTTATTTCATGCTACTGCAAAGTTAGATCACCCATTAATGGCTAGGCCCCTACCTAGTACCTGCCTACTGCCGCCAACTTTAAGCTAGTTACACGCTCATACATACTTGGGAGGCAATTCTTCTTATGATTACACTTACAGTCGAAAGTCTGGATCAACGTGCAGATGCACACACAGCTTTACAATTTACCTTGATATCGTTATCACTCAAAAATAAGTAGGGGAATTTTATTCCCTACACTGGGAGGCACAATCATCTGACTATCTGGTGACCTCCTCTTTTCTGAGAAATAGAGATAGCTGGAGAGATACTGTAATATGGATAAATTAGAGACAGGCATAGGATAGAACAGTTTTTTTGCAGCACGCAAATGCTTCCTATACTGGAACCCTGATTAAGGGTTTAAAGTAAACAACACTTATACTGAAGTATTTAAAACATTTTAATAAAAATGAAGTATAAGCATATATATTATTCATATTAAAGTTAAAGGATGTTTTTATATGAATGTTCTGAGGTAAATAATATAGTTCACATATATATAATTGTATGTACATTGATGTAAATGTAGTGGTAAATACAATTAAAGCTTATTTTATGGTTTCACAGTGCATCTAAAGGGTTAATGTCCTTGTGCTCCTAACTGTCAATCACCTAGTGGGGGTGATTGCCAGTGCGGGGCATCACCTTAGAGTGGGTCATGTGACTACTAAAGAGGGGTTGATAGGTGCTGACAATCAGGGCCGGTTCTACACCTTGTGGCGCCCAGTGCGAAAGTTTCCACTGGCAAAACAGTTTGTGCGCGCAAAAAAAATCGGGGTGTGGCTTCATAGGGAGGGGCATGGCCACAGTTATGCTCAGTAGCTATGCCCCCTGTAGCTATGCCCCCTGTAGATTTGCCCCCTGTAGCTGTGCCCCCAGTAGATATGCCCCCTGTAGCTATGCACCCTGTAGATATGCCCCCTGTAGCTGTGCCCCCAGTAGATATGCCCCCCGTAGATTTGCCCCAGTAGTTGTGCCCCTATAGCTATGCCCCCAGTAGTTGTGCCCCATTGCTGTGCCCCCAGTAGTTGTGCCCCCTGTTGCTTTGCCCCCAGTAGTTGTGCCCCCTGTTGCTCTGCCCCCCTGTTGCTTTGCCCCCAGTAGTTGTGCCCCGTTTCTTTGCCCCCAGTAGTTGTGCCCCCTCTTTCTTTGCCCCCAGTAGTTGTGCCCCCTGTTGCTTTGCCCCCTATCGCTGTGCCCCCTGTCGCCACTTACAAACACACACAAAAATAAATAAAACAATACTTACCACTGCCCCGCTCCTGCTTCCCGACCGCTGCTGCTGCTCCGTCTGGCCGCCGGCTCCTCTCTATGGGAGAGACGCTGTGACGTCTCTCCCATAGCAGCGCCGCACAGACACTAGAGGTCAATACTGATCTCTAGTGTCTGTCCCTGGAGCCAGCTGCAGCAGACGCCGACACAGCCCACGGCATCTGCTGCAGCCGTGGAGCGGGGTGCGGGTAGGCGGCGGTGCCTGCGGGGTGACTGCGGCCGTGCCCCCAGGCCGCAGCGCCCCGGGCGAAGGCACTGCTTGCCCTCACCAAGAACCGCTCCTGCTGACAATGTAGCTGACAGACAGACTGCAGATCCTCTGGTGAGAGCTGACACCTCTTTGCTGCTCCAGCCATCGCCCACATTAGAGCTGAGCGGTATACATTGTGGCGGCCGGAGGGGGCTTAGTGTGTGAAGCCAGAGCAGAGCTTCCTGGCTGTAAAGGTGGTGACAGCGGCACTGATGTTCAGCACTGTTCGCAGAACTCGGCATCAGCGCTAGTCAACTCAACCAGCAGTATTGGAAGGACGCATCTGTGACAGGGAGGCGGAGAGGGTTCCTTCCTGTGACCCGAGTTATGGCAGCACTACCTATTACAGGCACAGACTCTGACAGCCACAACACAGAAGTTGCTGCAGCAGCAGAGGCTCCATTCTGTGTGGCTGTAAGTGTAAGGGAGAAGTTGGGGGAGTGTCGGCAGGAGGAGGAGACTGAGCAGCAGTGAAGCATTTGTAAGTGTAATCCTATACTCACCCCAGCTACACCAAGGCAAAGTGACAGCCTCTGCCCTGCAGCTAAATGTTACACGCACTTGTAACTTCAAAGCAGTAAGGGGCCTATTTATCACCATCCGCATCCAGGATGCGGATGACAGGTGATAAAATCGCCCCAACTCGCACTTAGAGATGAGCGGGTTCGGTTCCTTGGAATCCGAACCCCCCCGAACTTCAGCCTTTTTACACGGGTCCGAGGCAGACTCGGATCTTCCCGCCTTGCTCGGTTAACCCGAGCGCGCCCGAACGTCATCATCCCGCTGTCGGATTCTCGCGAGGCTCGTATTCTATCGCGAGACTCGGATTCTATATAAGGAGCCGCGCGTCGCCGCCATTTTCACACGTGCATTGAGATTGATAGGGAGAGGACGTGGCTGGCGTCCTCTCCGTTAGAATAGATAGAGACACTTGAGTTGATTTACTACTAACTTAGTAATTTTGGGGAGCATTAGGAGTACTCAGAGTGCAGAGTTTTGCTGATAGTTACTAGTGTGACCACCACCAGTTTTATTTATTATTTAATATAATCCGTTCTCTGCCTGAAAAAAAACGATACACAGTCACATACCATATCTGTGCTCAGCCTCAGTGTGCTGCATGATAATATCATCTATGTATATCTGACTGTGCTGAGTGCTCACACAGCTGAATTGTGGGGGAGACTGGGGTGCAGTTATAGCAGGAGTACAGTGCACACTTTTGCTGCCAGTGTGACTGACCAGTGACCACCAGTATATTGTCTGCCTGAAAAAGTTAAACACTCCTGTGGTGTTTTTTTTTTTTATTCTATAAACGCATTCTGCTGACAGTGTCCAGCAGGTCCGTCATTCATTATATTATATAAATATTTACCTGCAGTAGTGTTATATTTTTTTTCTTCATCTCTATCATCTTTATCATCTCTATATTAGCAGACGCAGTACGGTAGTCCACGGCTGTGGCTACCTCTGTGTCGTCAGTGCTCGTCCATAATTGTATACCTACCTGTGGTGGGGGTTTTTTTTCTATCTTCTTCATACTAGTAGTTTAGGAGTCTACTGACAGTGTCCAGCAGGTCCGTCATTATATTATATATACCTGCAGTAGTGATATATATATATTTTTTATATCATTATCATCTCTATACTAGCAGACGCAGTACGGTAGTCCACGGCTGTAGCTACCTCTGTGTCGTCAGTGCTCGTCCATAATTGTATACCTACCTGTGGTGGGGTTTTTTTTTCTATCTTCTTCATACTAGTAGTTTAGGAGTCTGCTGACAGAGTCCAGCAGGTCCGTCATTATATTATATATACCTGCAGTAGTGATATATATATATTTTTTATATCATTATCATCTCTATACTAGCAGACGCAGTACGGTAGTCCACGGCTGTAGCTACCTCTGTGTCGTCAGTGCTCGTCCATAATTGTATACCTACCTGTGGTGGGTTTTTTTTTTCTATCTTCTTCATACTAGTAGTTTAGGAGTCTGCTGACAGTGTCCAGCAGGTCCGTCATTATATTATATATACCTGCAGTAGTGATATATATATATTTTTTATATCATTATCATCTCTATACTAGCAGACGCAGTACGGTAGTCCACGGCTGTAGCTACCTCTGTGTCGTCAGTGCTCGTCCATAATTGTATACCTACGTGTGGTGGGGTTTTTTTTTCTATCTTCTTCATACTAGTAGTTTAGGAGTCTGCTGACAGTGTCCAGCAGGTCCGTCATTATATTATATATACCTGCAGTAGTGATATATATATATATTTTATATCATTATCATCTCTATACTAGCAGACGCAGTACGGTAGTCCACGGCTGTAGCTACCTCTGTGTCGTCAGTGCTCGTTCATAATTGTATACCTACCTGTGGTGGGGTTTTTTTTTCTATCTTCTTCATACTAGTAGTTTAGGAGTCTGCTGACAGTGTCCAGCAGGTCCGTCATTATATTATATATACCTGCAGTAGTGATATATATATATTTTTTATATCATTATCATCTCTATACTAGCAGACGCAGTACGGTAGTCCACGGCTGTAGCTACCTCTGTGTCGTCAGTGCTCGTCCATAATTGTATACCTACCTGTGGTGGGGTTTTTTTTCTATCTTCTTCATACTAGTAGTTTAGGAGTCTGCTGACAGTGTCCAGCAGGTCCGTCATTATATTATATATACCTGCAGTAGTGATATATATATTTTTTATATCATTATCATCTCTATACTAGCAGACGCAGTACGGTAGTCCACGGCTGTAGCTACCTCTGTGTCGTCAGTGCTCGTCCATAATTGTATACCTACCTGTGGTGGGGTTTTTTTTTCTATCTTCTTCATACTAGTAGTTTAGGAGTCTGCTGACAGTGTCCAGCAGGTCCGTCATTATATTATATATACCTGCAGTAGTGATATATATATATTTTTTATATCATTATCATCTCTATACTAGCAGACGCAGTACGGTAGTCCACGGCTGTAGCTACCTCTGTGTCGTCAGTGCTCGTCCATAATTGTATACCTACCTGTGGTGGGTTTTTTTTTTTCTATCTTCTTCATACTAGTAGTTTAGGAGTCTGCTGACAGTGTCCAGCAGGTCCGTCATTATATTATATATACCTGCAGTAGTGATATATATATATTTTTAATATCATTATCATCTCTATACTAGCAGACGCAGTACGGTAGTCCACGGCTGTAGCTACCTCTGTGTCATCAGTGCTCGTCCATAATTGTATACCTACCTGTGGTGGGTTTTTTTTTCTATCTTCTTCATACTAGTAGTTTAGGAGTCTGCTGACAGTGTCCAGCAGGTCCGTCATTATATTATATATACCTGTAGTAGTGATATATATATATTTTTTATATCATTATCATCTCTATACTAGCAGACGCAGTACGGTAGTCCGCGGCTGTAGCTACCTCTGTGTCGTCAGTGCTCGTCCATAATTGTATACCTACCTGTGGTGGGGGTTTTTTTTTCTATCTTCTTCATACTAGTAGTTTAGGAGTCTGCTGACAGTGTCCAGCAGGTCCGTCATTATATTATATATACCTGCAGTAGTGATATATATATATTTTTTATATCATTATCATCTCTATACTAGCAGACGCAGTACGGTAGTCCACGGCTGTAGCTACCTCTGTGTCGTCAGTGCTCGTCCATAATTGTATACCTACCTGTGGTGGGGTTTTTTTTTCTATCTTCTTCATACTAGTAGTTTAGGAGTCTGCTGACAGTGTCCAGCAGGTCCGTCATTATATTATATATACCTGCAGTAGTGATATATATATATTTTTTATATCATTATCATCTCTATACTAGCAGACGCAGTACGGTAGTCCACGGCTGTAGCTACCTCTGTGTCGTCAGTGCTCGTCCATAATTGTATACCTACGTGTGGTGGGGTTTTTTTTTCTATCTTCTTCATACTAGTAGTTTAGGAGTCTGCTGACAGTGTCCAGCAGGTCCGTCATTATATTATATATACCTGCAGTAGTGATATATATATATATTTTATATCATTATCATCTCTATACTAGCAGACGCAGTACGGTAGTCCACGGCTGTAGCTACCTCTGTGTCGTCAGTGCTCGTCCATAATTGTATACCTACGTGTGGTGGTTTTTTTTTTTCTATCTTCTTCATACTAGTAGTTTAGGAGTCTGCTGACAGTGTCCAGCAGGTCCGTCATTATATTATATATACCTGCAGTAGTGATATATATATATTTTTTATATCATTATCATCTCTATACTAGCAGACGCAGTACGGTAGTCCATGGCTGTAGCTACCTCTGTGTCGTCAGTGCTCGTCCATAATTGTATACCTACCTGTGGTGGGGTTTTTTTTTCTATCTTCTTCATACTAGTAGTTTAGGAGTCTGCTGACAGTGTCCAGCAGGTCCGTCATTATATTATATATACCTGCAGTAGTGATATATATATATTTTTTATATCATTATCATCTCTATACTAGCAGACGCAGTACGGTAGTCCACGGCTGTAGCTACCTCTGTGTCGTCAGTGCTCGTCCATAATTGTATACCTACCTGTGGTGGGGTTTTTTTTCTATCTTCTTCATACTAGTAGTTTAGGAGTCTGCTGACAGTGTCCAGCAGGTCCGTCATTATATTATATATACCTGCAGTAGTGATATATATATTTTTTATATCATTATCATCTCTATACTAGCAGACGCAGTACGGTAGTCCACGGCTGTAGCTACCTCTGTGTCGTCAGTGCTCGTCCATAATTGTATACCTACCTGTGGTGGGTTTTTTTTTTCTATCTTCTTCATACTAGTAGTTTAGGAGTCTGCTGACAGTGTCCAGCAGGTCCGTCATTATATTATATATACCTGCAGTAGTGATATATATATATTTTTTATATCATTATCATCTCTATACTAGCAGACGCAGTACGGTAGTCCACGGCTGTAGCTACCTCTGTGTCGTCAGTGCTCGTCCATAATTGTATACCTACCTGTGGTGGGTTTTTTTTTTTCTATCTTCTTCATACTAGTAGTTTAGGAGTCTGCTGACAGTGTCCAGCAGGTCCGTCATTATATTATATATACCTGCAGTAGTGATATATATATATTTTTTATATCATTATCATCTCTATACTAGCAGACGCAGTACGGTAGTCCACGGCTGTAGCTACCTCTGTGTCGTCAGTGCTCGTCCATAATTGTATACCTACCTGTGGTGGGGTTTTTTTTCTATCTTCTTCATACTAGTAGTTTAGGAGTCTGCTGACAGTGTCCAGCAGGTCCGTCATTATATTATATATACCTGCAGTAGTGATATATATATATTTTTTATATCATTATCATCTCTATACTAGCAGACGCAGTACGGTAG
Source organism: Pseudophryne corroboree (assembly GCF_028390025.1). Lineage (NCBI taxonomy): Eukaryota > Metazoa > Chordata > Amphibia > Anura > Myobatrachidae > Pseudophryne > Pseudophryne corroboree. Next base: position 633,393,080 of record NC_086445.1, read on the forward strand.
TCCACGGCTGTAGCTACCTCTGTGTCGTCAGTGCTCATCCATAATTGTATACCTACCTGTGGTGGGTTTTTTTTTCTATCTTCTTCATACTAGTAGTTTAGGAGTCTGCTGACAGTGTCCAGCAGGTCCGTCATTATATTATATATACCTGCAGTAGTGATATATATATATTTTTTATATCATTATCATCTCTATACTAGCAGACGCAGTACGGTAGTCCACGGCTGTAGCTACCTCTGTGTCGTCAGTGCTCGTCCATAATTGTATACCTACCTGTGGTGGGGTTTTTTTTTCTATCTTCTTCATACTAGTAGTTTAGGAGTCTGCTGACAGTGTCCAGCAGGTCCGTCATTATATTATATATACCTGCAGTAGTGATATATATATATTTTTTATATCATTATCATCTCTATACTAGCAGACGCAGTACGGTAGTCCACGGCTGTAGCTACCTCTGTGTCGTCAGTGCTCGTCCATAATTGTATACCTACCTGTGGTGGGGGTTTTTTTTCTATCTTCTTCATACTAGTAGTTTAGGAGTCTGCTGACAGTGTCCAGCAGGTCCGTCATTATATTATATATACCTGCAGTAGTGATATATATATATTTTTTATATCATTATCATCTCTATACTAGCAGACGCAGTACGGTAGTCCACGGCTGTAGCTACCTCTGTGCCGTCAGTGCTCGTCCATAATTGTATACCTACCTGTGGTGGGGGTTTTTTTTCTATCTTCTTCATACTAGTAGTTTAGGAGTCTGCTGACAGTGTCCAGCAGGTCCGTCATTATATTATATATACCTGCAGTAGTGATATATATATATTTTTTTTATATCATTATCATCTCTTTACTAGCAGACGCAGTACGGTAGTCCACGGCTGTAGCTACCTCTGTGTCATCAGTGCTCGTCCATAATTGTATACCTACCTGTGGTGGGGTTTTTTTTTCTATCTTCTTCATACTAGTAGTTTAGGAGTCTGCTGACAGTGTCCAGCATGTCCGTCATTATATTATATATACCTGCAGTAGTGATATATATATATTTTTTATATCATTATCATCTCTATACTAGCAGACGCAGTACGGTAGTCCACGGCTGTAGCTACCTCTGTGTCGTCAGTGCTCGTCCATAATTGTATACCTACCTGTGGTGGGGTTTTTTTTTTCTATCTTCTTCATACTAGTAGTTTAGGAGTCTGCTGACAGTGTCCAGCAGGTCCGTCATTATATTATATATACCTGCAGTAGTGATATATATATATTTTTTATATCATTATCATCTCTATACTAGCAGACGCAGTACGGTAGTCCACGGCTGTAGCTACCTCTGTGCCGTCAGTGCTCGTCCATAATTGTATACCTACCTGTGGTGGGGGTTTTTTTTCTATCTTCTTCATACTAGTAGTTTAGGAGTCTGCTGACAGTGTCCAGCAGGTCCGTCATTATATTATATATACCTGCAGTAGTGATATATATATATTTTTTATATCATTATCATCTCTATACTAGCAGACGCAGTACGGTAGTCCACGGCTGTAGCTACCTCTGTGTCGTCAGTGCTCGTCCATAATTGTATACCTACCTGTGGTGGGGTTTTTTTTTCTATCTTCTTCATACTAGTAGTTTAGGAGTCTGCTGACAGTGTCCAGCAGGTCCGTCATTATATTATATATACCTGCAGTAGTGATATATATATATTTTTTATATCATTATCATCTCTATACTAGCAGACGCAGTACGGTAGTCCACGGCTGTAGCTACCTCTGTGTCGTCAGTGCTCGTCCATAATTGTATACCTACCTGTGGTGGGGTTTTTTTTTCTATCTTCTTCATACTAGTAGTTTAGGAGTCTGCTGACAGTGTCCAGCAGGTCCATCATTATATTATATATACCTGCAGTAGTGATATATATATATATTTTTTATATCATTATCATCTCTATACTAGCAGACGCAGTACGGTAGTCCACGGCTGTAGCTACCTCTGTGTCGTCAGTGCTCGTCCATAATTGTATACCTACGTGTGGTGGGGTTTTTTTTTCTATCTTCTTCATACTAGTAGTTTAGGAGTCTGCTGACAGTGTCCAGCAGGTCCGTCATTATATTATATATACCTGCAGTAGTGATATATATATATTTTTAATATCATTATCATCCCTATACTAGCAGACGCAGTACGGTAGTCCACGGCTGTAGCTACCTCTGTGTCGTCAGTGCTCGTCCATAATTGTATACCTACCTGTGGTGGGTTTTTTTTTCTATCTTCTTCATACTAGTAGTTTAGGAGTCTGCTGACAGTGTCCAGCAGGTCCGTCATTATATTATATATACCTGCAGTAGTGATATATATATATTTTTTATATCATTATCATCTCTATACTAGCAGACGCAGTACGGTAGTCCACGGCTGTAGCTACCTCTGTGCCGTCAGTGCTCGTCCATAATTGTATACCTACCTGTGGTGGGTTTTTTTTTTCTATCTTCTTCATACTAGTAGTTTAGGAGTCTGCTGACAGTGTCCAGCAGGTCCGTCATTATATTATATATACCTGCAGTAGTGATATATATTTTTTTTTTATATCATTATCATCTCTATACTAGCAGACGCAGTACGGTAGTCCACGGCTGTAGCTACCTCTGTGTCGTCAGTGCTCGTCCATAATTGTATACCTACCTGTGGTGGGGTTTTTTTTCTATCTTCTTCATACTAGTAGTTTAGGAGTCTGCTGACAGTGTCCAGCAGGTCCGTCATTATATTATATATACCTGCAGTAGTGATATATATATATTTTTTATATCATTATCATCTCTATACTAGCAGACGCAGTACGGTAGTCCACGGCTGTAGCTACCTCTGTGTCGTCAGTGCTCATCCATAATTGTATACCTACCTGTGGTGGGTTTTTTTTTCTATCTTCTTCATACTAGTAGTTTAGGAGTCTGCTGACAGTGTCCAGCAGGTCCGTCATTATATTATATATACCTGCAGTAGTGATATATATATATTTTTTATATCATTATCATCTCTATACTAGCAGACGCAGTACGGTAGTCCACGGCTGTAGCTACCTCTGTGTCGTCAGTGCTCGTCCATAATTGTATACCTACCTGTGGTGGGGTTTTTTTTTCTATCTTCTTCATACTAGTAGTTTAGGAGTCTGCTGACAGTGTCCAGCAGGTCCGTCATTATATTATATATACCTGCAGTAGTGATATATATATATTTTTTATATCATTATCATCTCTATACTAGCAGACGCAGTACGGTAGTCCACGGCTGTAGCTACCTCTGTGTCGTCAGTGCTCGTCCATAATTGTATACCTACCTGTGGTGGGGTTTTTTTTTCTATCTTCTTCATACTAGTAGTTTAGGAGTCTGCTGACAGTGTCCAGCAGGTCCGTCATTATATTATATATACCTGCAGTAGTGATATATATATATTTTTTATATCATTATCATCTCTATACTAGCAGACGCAGTACGGTAGTCCACGGCTGTAGCTACCTCTGTGCCGTCAGTGCTCGTCCATAATTGTATACCTACCTGTGGTGGGGGTTTTTTTTCTATCTTCTTCATACTAGTAGTTTAGGAGTCTGCTGACAGTGTCCAGCAGGTCCGTCATTATATTATATATACCTGCAGTAGTGATATATATATATTTTTTATATCATTATCATCTCTATACTAGCAGACGCAGTACGGTAGTCCACGGCTGTAGCTACCTCTGTGTCGTCAGTGCTCGTCCATAATTGTATACCTACCTGTGGTGGGGTTTTTTTTTCTATCTTCTTCATACTAGTAGTTTAGGAGTCTGCTGACAGTGTCCAGCAGGTCCGTCATTATATTATATATACCTGCAGTAGTGATATATATATATTTTTTATATCATTATCATCTCTATACTAGCAGACGCAGTACGGTAGTCCACGGCTGTAGCTACCTCTGTGCCGTCAGTGCTCGTCCATAATTGTATACCTACCTGTGGTGGGGTTTTTTTTTCTATCTTCTTCATACTAGTAGTTTAGGAGTCTGCTGACAGTGTCCAGCAGGTCCGTCATTATATTATATATACCTGCAGTAGTGATATATATATATTTTTTATATCATTATCATCTCTATACTAGCAGACGCAGTACGGTAGTCCACGGCTGTAGCTACCTCTGTGTCGTCAGTGCTCGTCCATAATTGTATACCTACCTGTGGTGGGTTTTTTTTTTCTATCTTCTTCATACTAGTAGTTTAGGAGTCTGCTGACAGTGTCCAGCAGGTCCGTCATTATATTATATATACCTGCAGTAGTGATATATATATATTTTTTATATCATTATCATCTCTATACTAGCAGACGCAGTACGGTAGTCCACGGCTGTAGCTACCTCTGTGTCGTCAGTGCTCGTCCATAATTGTATACCTACCTGTGGTGGGGTTTTTTTTTCTATCTTCTTCATACTAGTAGTTTAGGAGTCTGCTGACAGTGTCCAGCAGGTCCATCATTATATTATATATACCTGCAGTAGTGATATATATATATATTTTTTATATCATTATCATCTCTATACTAGCAGACGCAGTACGGTAGTCCACGGCTGTAGCTACCTCTGTGTCGTCAGTGCTCGTCCATAATTGTATACCTACGTGTGGTGGGGTTTTTTTTTCTATCTTCTTCATACTAGTAGTTTAGGAGTCTGCTGACAGTGTCCAGCAGGTCCGTCATTATATTATATATACCTGCAGTAGTGATATATATATATATTTTTAATATCATTATCATCTCTATACTAGCAGACGCAGTACGGTAGTCCACGGCTGTAGCTACCTCTGTGTCGTCAGTGCTCGTCCATAATTGTATACCTACCTGTGGTGGGTTTTTTTTTCTATCTTCTTCATACTAGTAGTTTAGGAGTCTGCTGACAGTGTCCAGCAGGTCCGTCATTATATTATATATACCTGCAGTAGTGATATATATATATTTTTTATATCATTATCATCTCTATACTAGCAGACGCAGTACGGTAGTCCACGGCTGTAGCTACCTCTGTGCCGTCAGTGCTCGTCCATAATTGTATACCTACCTGTGGTGGGTTTTTTTTTTCTATCTTCTTCATACTAGTAGTTTAGGAGTCTGCTGACAGTGTCCAGCAGGTCCGTCATTATATTATATATACCTGCAGTAGTGATATATATTTTTTTTTTATATCATTATCATCTCTATACTAGCAGACGCAGTACGGTAGTCCACGGCTGTAGCTACCTCTGTGTCATCAGTGCTCGTCCATAATTGTATACCTACCTGTGGTGGGGGTTTTTTTTTCTATCTTCTTCATACTAGTAGTTTAGGAGTCTGCTGACAGTGTCCAGCAGGTCCGTCATTATATTATATATACCTGCAGTAGTGATATATATATATATTTTTTATATCATTATCATCTCTATACTAGCAGACGCAGTACGGTAGTCCACGGCTGTAGCTACCTCTGTGTCGTCAGTGCTCGTCCATAATTGTATACCTACCTGTGGTGGGGGTTTTTTTTCTATCTTCTTCATACTAGTAGTTTAGGAGTCTGCTGACAGTGTCCAGCAGGTCCATCATTATATTATATATACCTGCAGTAGTGATATATATATATTTTTTATATCATTATCATCTCTATACTAGCAGACGCAGTACGGTAGTCCACGGCTGTAGCTACCTCTGTGTCGTCAGTGCTCGTCCATAATTGTATACCTACCTGTGGTGGGTTTTTTTTTCTATCTTCTTCATACTAGTAGTTTAGGAGTCTGCTGACAGTGTCCAGCAGGTCCGTCATTATATTATATATACCTGCAGTAGTGATATATATATATTTTTTATATCATTATCATCTCTATACTAGCAGACGCAGTACGGTAGTCCACGGCTGTAGCTACCTCTGTGTCGTCAGTGCTCGTCCATAATTGTATACCTACCTGTGGTGGGTTTTTTTTTCTATCTTCTTCATACTAGTAGTTTAGGAGTCTGCTGACAGTGTCCAGCAGGTCCGTCATTATATTATATATACCTGCAGTAGTGATATATATATATATTTTATATCATTATCATCTCTATACTAGCAGACGCAGTATGGTAGTCCACGGCTGTAGCTACCTCTGTGCCGTCAGTGCTCGTCCATAATTGTATACCTACCTGTGGTGGGGTTTTTTTTCTATCTTCTTCATACTAGTAGTTTAGGAGTCTGCTGACAGTGTCCAGCAGGTCCGTCATTATATTATATATACCTGCAGTAGTGATATATATATATTTTTTATATCATTATCATCTCTATACTAGCAGACGCAGTACGGTAGTCCACGGCTGTAGCTACCTCTGTGTCGTCAGTGCTCGTCCATAATTGTATACCTACCTGTGGTGGGTTTTTTTTTTCTATCTTCTTCATACTAGTAGTTTAGGAGTCTGCTGACAGTGTCCAGCAGGTCCGTCATTATATTATATATACCTGCAGTAGTGATATATATATATTTTTTATATCATTATCATCTCTATACTAGCAGACGCAGTACGGTAGTCCACGGCTGTAGCTACCTCTGTGTCGTCAGTGCTCGTCCATAATTGTATACCTACCTGTGGTGGGGTTTTTTTTTCTATCTTCTTCATACTAGTAGTTTAGGAGTCTGCTGACAGTGTCCAGCAGGTCCATCATTATATTATATATACCTGCAGTAGTGATATATATATATATTTTTTATATCATTATCATCTCTATACTAGCAGACGCAGTACGGTAGTCCACGGCTGTAGCTACCTCTGTGTCGTCAGTGCTCGTCCATAATTGTATACCTACCTGTGGTGGGTTTTTCATTTCTATCTTCTTCATACTAGTAGTTTAGGAGTCTGCTGACAGTGTCCAGCAGGTCCGTCATTATATTATATATACCTGCAGTAGTGATATATATATATTTTTTATATCATTATCATCTCTATACTAGCAGACGCAGTACGGTAGTCCACGGCTGTAGCTACCTCTGTGTCGTCAGTGCTCGTCCATAATTGTATACCTACCTGTGGTGGGTTTTTTTTTTCTATCTTCTTCATACTAGTAGTTTAGGAGTCTGCTGACAGTGTCCAGCAGGTCCGTCATTATATTATATATACCTGCAGTAGTGATATATATATATTTTTTATATCATTATCATCTCTATACTAGCAGACGCAGTACGGTAGTCCACGGCTGTAGCTACCTCTGTGTCGTCAGTCACTCGTCATCCATAAGTATACTAGTATCCATCCATCTCCATTGTTTACCTGAGGTGCCTTTTAGTTGTGCCTATTAAAATATGGAGAACAAAAATGTTGAGGTTCCAAAAATAGGGAAAGATCAAGATCCACTTCCACCTCGTGCTGAAGCTGCTGCCACTAGTCATGCTCGAGACGATGAAATTCCATCAACGTCGTCTGCCAAGGCCGATGCCCAATGTCATAGTACAGAGCATGTAAAATCCAAAACACAAAATATCAGTAAAAAAAGGACTCAAAAATCTAAAATAAAATCGTCGGAGGAGAAGCGTAAACTTGCCAATATGCCATTTACCACACGGAGTGGCAAGGAACGGCTGAGGCCCTGGCCTATGTTCATGGCTAGTGGTTCAGCTTCACATGAGGATGGAAGCACTCAGCCTCTCGCTAGAAAAATGAAAAGACTTAAGCTGGCAAAAGCACAGCAAAGAACTGTGCGTTCTTCGAAATCACAAATCCACAAGGAGAGTCCAATTGTGTCGGTTGCGATGCCTGACCTTCCCAACACTGGACGTGAAGAGCATGCGCCTTCCACCATTTGCACGCCCCCTGCAAGTGCTGGAAGGAGCACCCGCAGTCCAGTTCCTGATAGTCAGATTGAAGATGTCAGTGTTGAAGTACACCAGGATGAGGAGGATATGGGTGTTGCTGGCGCTGGGGAGGAAATTGACAAGGAGGATTCTGATGGTGAGGTGGTTTGTTTAAGTCAGGCACCCGGGGAGACACCTGTTGTCCGTGGGAGGAATATGGCCATTGACATGCCTGGTGAAAATACCAAAAAAATCAGCTCTTCGGTGTGGAAGTATTTCAACAGAAATGCGGACAACAGGTGTCAAGCCGTGTGTTGCCTTTGTCAAGCTGTAATAAGTAGGGGTAAGGACGTTAACCACCTCGGAACATCCTCCCTTATACGTCACCTGCAGCGCATTCATCATAAGTCAGTGACAAGTTCAAAAACTTTGGGCGACAGCGGAAGCAGTCCACTGACCAGTAAATCCCTTCCTCTTGTAACCAAGCTCACGCAAACCACCCCACCAACTCCCTCAGTGTCAATTTCCTCCTTCCCCAGGAATGCCAATAGTCCTGCAGGCCATGTCACTGGCAATTCTGACAAGTCCTCTCCTGCCTGGGATTTTTCCGATGCATCCTTGCGTGTAACGCCTACTGCTGCTGGTGCTGCTGTTGTTGCTGCTGGGAGTCGATGGTCATCCCAGAGGGGAAGTCGTAAGACGACTTTTACTACTTCCACCAAGCAATTGACTGTCCAACAGTCCTTTGCGAGGAAGATGAAATATCACAGCAGTCATCCTGCTGCAAAGCGGATAACTGAGGCCTTGGCATCCTGGGCGGTGAGAAACGTGGTTCCGGTATCCATCATTACTGCAGAGCCAACTATAGACTTGTTTGAGGTACTGTGTCCCCGGTACCAAATACCATCTAGGTTCCATTTCTCTAGGCAGGCGATACCGAAAATGTACACAGACCTCAGAAAAAGACTCACCAGTGTCCTAAAAAATGCAGTTGTACCCAATGTCCACTTAACCACGGACATGTGGACAAGTGGAGCAGGGCAGACTCAGGACTATATGACTGTGACAGCCCACTGGGTAGATGTATGGACTCCCGCCGCAAGAACAGCAGCGGCGGCACCAGTAGCAGCATCTCGCAAACGCCAACTCTTTCCTAGGCAGGCTACGCTTTGTATCACCGCTTTCCAGAATACGCACACAGCTGAAAACCTCTTACGGCAACTGAGGAAGATCATCGCAGAATGGCTTACCCCAATTGGACTCTCCTGTGGGTTTGTGGCATCGGACAACGCCAGCAATATTGTGTGTGCATTAAATCTGGGCAAATTCCAGCATGTCCCATGTTTTGCACATACCTTGAATTTGGTGGTGCAGAATTATTTAAAAAACGTCAGGGGCGTGCAAGAGATGCTGTCGGTGGCCAGAAGAATTGCGGGACACTTTCGGCGTACAGGCACCACGTACAGAAGACTGGAGCAACACCAAAAACGCCTGAACCTGCCCTGCCATCATCTGAAGCAAGAAGTGGTAACGAGGTGGAATTCAACCCTCTATATGCTTCAGAGGTTGGAGGAGCAGCAAAAGGCCATTCAAGCCTATACAACTGACCACGATATAGGAGGTGGAATGCACTTGTCTCAAGCGCAGTGGAGAATGATTTCAACGTTGTGCAAGGTTCTGCAACCTTTTGAACTTGCCACACGTGAAGTCAGTTCAGACACTGCCAGCCTGAGTCAGGTCATTCCCCTCATCAGGCTTTTGCAGAAGAAGCTGGAGACATTGAAGGAGGAGCTAACACTGAGCGATTCCGCTAGGCATGTGGGACTTGTGGATGGAGCCCTTAATTCGCTTAACAAGGATTCACGGGTGGTCAATCTGTTGAAATCAGAGCACTACATTTTGGCCACCGTGCTCGATCCTAGATTTAAAACCTACCTTGGATCTCTTTCCGGCAGACACAAGTCTGCAGGGGTTCAAAGAACTGCTGGTGAGAAAATTGTCAAGTCAAGCGGAACGCGACCTGTCAACATCTCCTCCTTCACATTCTCCCGCAACTGGGGGTGCGAGGAAAAGGCTCAGAATTCCGAGCCCACCCGCTGGCGGTGATGCAGGGCAGTCTGGAGCGACTGCTGATGCTGACATCTGGTCCGGACTGAAGGACCTGCCAACGATTACGGACATGTCGTCTACTGTCACTGCATATGATTCTCTCACCATTGAAAGAATGGTGGAGGATTATATGAGTGACCGCATCCAAGTAGGCACGTCAGACAGTCCGTACGTATACTGGCAGGAAAAAGAGGCAATTTGGAGGCCCTTGCACAAACTGGCTTTATTCTACCTAAGTTGCCCTCCCACAAGTGTGTACTCCGAAAGAGTGTTTAGTGCCGCCGCTCTCCTTGTCAGCAATCGGCGTACGAGGTTACTTCCAGAAAATGTGGAGAAGATGATGTTCATTAAAATGAATTATAATCAATTCCTCCATGGAGACATTCACCAGCAGCAATTGCCTCCACAAAGTACACAGGGAGCTGTGATGGTGAATTCCAGTGGGGACGAATTGATAATCTGTGAGGAGGGGGATGTACACGGTGATGAATCAGAGGATGATGATGAGGTGGACATCTTGCCTCTGTAGAGCCAGTTTGTGCAAGGAGAGATTAATTGCTTCTTTTTTGGTGGGGGTCCAAACCAACCCGTCATTTCAGTCACAGTCGTGTGGCAGACCCTGTCACTGAAATGATGGGTTGGTTATAGTGTGCATGTCCTGTTTATACAACATAAGGGTGGGTGGGAGGGCCCAAGGACAATTCCATCTTGCACCTCTTTTTTCTTTCAGTTTTCTTTGCGTCATGTGCTGTTTGGGGAGTGTTTTTTGGAAGGGCCATCCTGCGTGACACTGCAGTGCCACTCCTAGATGGGCCAGGTGTTTGTGTCGGCCACTAGGGTCGCTTATCTTAGTCACACAGCTACCTCATTGCGCCTCTTTTTTTTCTTCTTTGCGTCATGTGCTGTTTGGGGAGTATTTTTTGGAAGGGCCATCCTGCGTGACACTGCAGTGACACTCCTAGATGGGCCAGGTGTTTGTGTCGGCCACTAGGGTCACTTATCTTAGTCACACAGCTACCTCATTGCGCCTCTTTTTTTCTTTGCGTCATGTGCTGTTTGGGGAGTGTTTTTTGGAAGGGCCATCCTGCGTGACACTGCAGTGCCACTCCTAGATGGGCCAGGTGTTTGTGTCGGCCACTTGGGTCGCTGAGCTTAGTCATCCAGCGACCTCGGTGCAAATTTTAGGACTAAAAATAATATTGTGAGGTGTGAGGTGTTCAGAATAGACTGAAAATGAGTGGAAATTATGGTTTTTGAGGTTAATAATACTTTGGGATCAAAATGACCCCCAAATTCTATGATTTAAGCTGTTTTTTAGGGTTTTTTGAAAAAAACACCCGAATCCAAAACACACCCGAATCCGACAAAAAAAATTCGGTGAGGTTTTTGCCAAAACGCGTTCGAACCCAAAACACGGCCACGGAACCGAACCCAAAACCAAAACACAAAACCCGAAAAATTTCCGGTGCACATCTCTACAGTCGCACTGCGATAATTGATTACATCGCAGGGATGTATCAATTATCGCATGCAGGAACAGAGCTTGAGGTCAAGCTCTGTACCTGCAATGATACTGCATAGCATCGTCTGGGTTTTTTTCTGAAAAAATACCCCGATGTCCTGCTGCGCATGCGCCGCCCCCGCCGACATCGCCGCCACCCCGGTCGACCCCCCAGTTGCTACCACCCCTGCGTGCCGCGGAACCCCCCCCCCAGAAGATCAATATACTCACCTGTCCAGGGAACCGGTCCACGCTGCTTCAGGAGGCTGCCGGGCGCCGGGTCCTTCTCCTGCGCAGCGCTCACCGGAGCAACGGACGCCGGCTCCCTGGACAGTTGAGTATGGTTTTTTTTCCCACTTTTTATTTTTATTTTTACACTGTGATCAGCTTGTGTGTCCATCGGACACACAGAGCTGATCACTCTGCTGGGTCCCCACTCAGCTTTCTCTGCCAGGGGCGGAGAAAGCTGGTCAAAAGGGTGCACATCGCAGTGCTGCTCTGTGAACTCGCCCGTCTGAGCTGGCGAGATTATCACAGGGCACACTGCAGTGTTTTGTTTTTTTTAGTAAATTTGGCCACATCACATTTCCCATTATAAGTATGGGGAATGCGATGTGGCTTACTAAAAAAAAAAAGTGAAAAAAGGGTTTGGAGCAGTTTTTCGTGAAAACTGCTCCAAATGCCCTTTAGTACATTCAGGTGATACTAAAATAATATGAAAAGGGTGTGAAAACACCCTTTTTCACATTATTTTAGTAAAAATAATGTTAATAAATAGACCCCTTAATATCTTAGACCAATGATCTCCAACCTATAGCTCGCAAGCTACCGGCAGCTCGCCGTAGTATTTTCGGTAGCTCACAGAGTGCACGGGCTTGGGCAGTCACTCCTCCTCCCTTCATTTTTAATATGGTGCCTGCCGTCAGCCAATCAGAGCTCGTGGACCGGCAGTGGCGGCACCTGATTGGCTGATTGGCTGCCGGTTCAGCCAGCTGAACAGGGCTTTATTAGAAGGGCTTATTTAAAAGGGTTATGAAAATATTACAATATAGACTTACCCAGGACTTCTACATAGTGACTGTATGTTTGCCATATACTGAAGGGCTGTGCCGGACTAATATGACAATTGCTCTCCTTTCTCTGCAGGTAATCTACACTCATTTGCATTTTGGATCTGCTCAGAATATATATGCATCAGTGATAGTGTTATTATAACTAGGTAATCTACACTCATTTGCATTTTGGATCTGCTCAGAATATATATGCATCAGGGATAGTGTTATTATAACCAGGTAATCTACACTCCTTGCATTTTGGATCTGCTCAGAATATATATGCATCAGGGATAGTGTTATTATAACTAGGTAATCTACACTGTCAATGTGTATATTATAAGCTATATTGTATTCTAGGATGAAACTTTATTGCAGCTTTGAAATAGTTGGTAACTGCTATCTTAGTGTTTGTTTTTAGTTGAGTTTTATGGCATGCTCTGTAAACGGGGGTGGGATGTTAGGCCTTGATTGCAATTACTAGAGACACATGGATACTTACCATTCATAAGGAAAGATGCCTGGCTGAACAACAGCCAGCTGAACAGGGCTTTATTAGAAGGGCTTATTTAAAAGGGTTATGAAAATATTACAATATAGACTTACCCAGGACGAAAACAGACGGAAACAACCCACCGACAAAACAGAAAACATCGTCCCTTCCTTACATTCCCAATCATCTGTGTATTTCAGCGTATGTAAATATTTTACCAACTAAAATCCTCATGACCCCTAAGAACAAAATGCAACCAATTTGGTAGACAACTATATACTTTGTGATTTACATGCGATTGTACATACCTGTTTGTCACTTTGCTCTATAATGCACAGTTAACATACAGCAGAACAACACCAGTATATAGGCACCTGAACTTTTAACTTGAACAGGTAAAACCTTACACTCTCAGCCTAAAAAACACTGGCTTCATCTCAAACTAACTATGGCCCTCATTCCGAGTTGGTCGGTCGCAAGGCGAATTTAGCAGAGTTGCTCACGCTAAGCCGCCGCCTACTGGGAGTGAATCTTAGCTTCTTAAAATTGCGACCGATGTATTCGCAATATTGCTATTACAAACTACTTCGCAGTTTCAGAGTAGCTCCAGACTTACTCTGCCTGTGCGATCAGTTCAGTGCTTGTCGTTCCTGGTTGACGTCACAAACACACCCAGCGTTCGCCCAGGCACTCCCACCGTTTCTCCAGCCACTCCTGCGTTTTTTCCAGAAACGGTAGCGTTTTCAGCCACACGCCCCTAAAACGCAGTGTTTCCGCCCAGTAACACCCATTTCCTGTCAATCACATTACGTTCGCCGGAGCGAAGAAAAAGCCGTGAGTAAAAATACTTTCTTCATAGTAAAGTTACTTGGCGCAGTCGCAGTGCGAACTTTGCGCATGCGTACTAAGCGGATTTTCACTGCGATGCGATGAAAAAGAACGAGCGAACAACTCGGAATGAGGGCCTATGTTCCACAAATTGATTTTCTGCATTGCTCTTCATGGAGTATTCATAAAGGCCATTGCATCATTCAGTCTCCCAGCAACTCAGCCCTCTGTACATGTTGTCCCCTCAATTCTACACTCCCCTCTTATTAGCACTCATGAGCTTTTTACTTCCCTATACTCATTGACAATAACATCTACAACCTCTCACCATAAAAAACTTTCACAAACCTCTGACACCCACATTTATCTCTCTCTTCTGCTTCTGATAGCTGGTGACATTTCACCAAATCCAGGACCCAGCCACTTGCATCACTCGCATTCACCTGATTCACAGCAACATAGAAATCCAGCTAACCTCATAAACATCACATGTCTTCCATCACCCTCCAGATCACTAAAATGTGCCTTATGGAATGCACGCTCTGTTTGTAACAAATTAACATCTATCCATGACCTCTTCATTTCTAACAACATCAATCTGCTGGCTATAACAGAAACCTGGCTCACACAATCTGACACAGCCTCCCCTGCAGCACTGGCACATGGTGGTCTCCACTTTACACACACCTCCAGACCCGATAACCATAAAGGAGGAGGAGTTGGACTTTTACTTTCCCAATCTTTTGCATATACTGTTCTACCACAGGTTCCATCACTCACATTTACATCATTTGAAGTACATTCCATTAGGGTTTACTCTCCTTTCTCTCTGCGTGTTGCAGCTATCTACCGCCCACCTGGGCATCCAAAACAATTTTTGGAAGATTTTTCTGCCTGGCTCCCTCACTTTCTATCCTCTGACATCTCCACCATTATCATGGGTGATTTCAATATTGCTATTGATTGTCCAAAATCTGCTGCGCATGCCTCCAAACTACTCTCTCTAACCTCCTCTCTTGGCCTCTCCCAATGGACTGACTCCTCTACTCATCAGGCAGGCCACTGCCTTGATCTAGTATTCACCAAACTATGCTCCATCTCTGAACTCACTAACACTCCTTTCCCCCTATCAGATCACAACCTTATCACCTGCATGCTTTCCTCTGTTAATTCAAACCCTGTGTTGCGGAAGTTCTCCAATCTTCCTCAAACTCGCAGAAATATTAACACAATTAATCTTCAAGAACTTTCCACTTCACTCCAACAACTGCTTTCACCTATTTCTGCATTCACCTCTCCTGAGATGGCTGTATCACACCTTAATAAGACTCTAGAACTAGCCCTTGATGAAGTGGCTCCAGCTACCCATCACACTCCACGTAGGCCTAGATGTCAACCATGGCACTCCAAATCAACAAGACAACTACAAAAACTCACACGAAAACTTGAACGTCAGTGGCGTAAATCTCGTATTTCAAGTGACTTCCTCACATATAAGACAGTCTACCATTCTTATAAAAATGCCCTGGACACTGCCAAACAAACATATTTCCAAACTCTTATCTCTGCTCAAGCCTCTAACCCCAAACGACTCTTTAATACATTTAAATCACTTCTGAATCCTCCCGCACCTACCCCACCAGCCACTATCAAGGCACAGGATCTTGCTTCCTACTTCAAGGAGAAGATTGATAAGATCCGAGATGAAATGGTATGCTCTTCGGCAGCCAGTGACCTGCTCCGTTCTGTACCTGAACCCTCTGGCACTTTTTCTTCATTTGATCCCACAAATGAAGATGAAGTATCATCACTCTTCTCATCCTGCTTCTCTACTACCTCTCCTCTTGATCCTTTACCCTCACAAATAAGTAAAGCTCTGTCTCTGGTGCTCATCCCTACCTTAACTAACATCTGTAATATCTCTCTCTCTCTACTGGTATTTTTCCTTCACTTTTCAAGCATGCAGTGATTACTCCCATTTAAAAAAAACAAAATTCTGACCCTAATTCTCTCTCAAACTACCGCCCTATCTCTCAGCTCCCTTGTCTCTCTAAGCTACTTGAGAGACTTGCCTACACTCGACTCACACACTTTCTTAACTCATACACTTTGTTGGACCCACTTCAGACAGGCTTCCGTTCCCAACATTCCACAGAGACGGCACTGACTAAAGTGGTTAATGATTTGGTCACTACGAAGTCTAAAGGCCACTACTCACTACTTATTCTTCTAGATCTATCTGCTGCATTTGACACTGTAGACCACTCTCTTCTCATACAGACACTACAATCCCTAGGTCTTAAAGACACAGCCCTTTCTTGGTTCCTATCGTACCTATCTAATCGCTCCTTCAGTGTTCGCTTCTCTGAATCTACCTCCTCTTCGCTACCTCTTTCAGTTGGAGTACCGCAAGGCTCAGTCTTGGG
The DNA here is from genome assembly GCF_028390025.1 of Pseudophryne corroboree. Taxonomy (NCBI): domain Eukaryota; kingdom Metazoa; phylum Chordata; class Amphibia; order Anura; family Myobatrachidae; genus Pseudophryne; species Pseudophryne corroboree. The sequence goes on from NC_086445.1 coordinate 633,409,291, forward strand.
TCCTCTGCTTTTCTCTATCTATACCTCATCTCTTGGTAAACTAATCAGCTCTTTTGGTTTTCAGTATCATCTGTACGCAGATGATACTCAAATCTACCTATCCTCCCGTGACTTGTCCCTATCTGTACTGGACCGTGTCACTGAATGCCTTTCTGCCATCTCATCCTGGATGACATCTCGCCACCTCAAACTTAATATTTCAAAGACAGAGTTAATTATATTTCCACCGGCCAATAGTAGGTACCAACCTAATATCTCTATCACTGTTGAAAACTCGACTATCTACCCTACCCCACAAGCTCGCTGCCTAGGTGTCATCCTTGACTCTGATCTGTCCTTTGTTCCCCACATTCAATCTGTCTCAAGATCATGTTACATGCATCTAAAAAACATATCCAAAATACGACCATACCTTACACAAGACACTGCTAAAACTCTAATCCACGCTCTCATTATCTCCCGCATTGATTATTGCAATAGTCTCCTAACTGGTCTTCCCAAAACAAGACTCTCACCACTACAATCCATTCTGAATGCAGCGGCGAGGCTTATCTTCCTCGCTAGACGTTCATCGTCTGCAGATCCACTCTGTCAGTCCCTCCATTGGTTACCTGTACTCTACCGCATTCAATATAAAATAGTTTTACTCACACACAAGGCCATTAACCAAACTACACCAACGTACATCACTTCGCTTATCACAAAATATCTCCCAACCCGACCTCTTCGCTCTTCACAAGATCTGCGTCTCTCATCCACACTCATTACTCGCTCCCACTCACGACTGCAGGACTTTCATCGGGCTGCACCCACCCTGTGGAATGCCCTACCACGCACAATAAGACTCTCCTCTAGTCTCCAAACCTTCAAGCATTCCCTCAAAACTCACCTCTTTAGGCAAGCGTATCAAATTCCTGAACCGCCCACATAACTTTCATAAACCTTCCTATCAAATTACATCCACTCTTTACAGTCCACACATATCCTCACATGTCTTCTCATTCTATGCAATAGATAGCACCTTTCCTTGTGTACATATGACTATTTCCCTATAGATTGTAAGCTTACGAGCAGGGCCTTCCTACCTCTATGACTGTTATCACCCAGTTTGTTATTGTTATTTCAAATTGTAAAGCGCAACGGAATTTGCTGCGCTATATAAGAAACTGTTAATAAATAAATAAATAATAAATCCTTGCTATGCTCGATTTTCAACTTTTCTTGAGATATGGACTATGGCCCTCATTCCGAGTTGTTCGCTCGCAAGCAGCTTTACACACGCTAAGCCGCCGCCTACTGGGAGTGAATCTTAGCATAGTAAAATTGCGAACGAAAGATTCTCAAAATTGCGATTACACACCTCTTAGCAGTTTCTGAGTAGCTTCAAACTTACTCGGCATCTGCGATCAGTTCAGTCAGTGTCGTTCCTGGTTTGATGTCACAAACACACCAGGGACGTGCGGTGAGCTAAATGGCTTAGGAGGTACTGTCTAGCACCAGAGCCAAATATACATGCAATGTATGAGCCAAAGCGTACATCTGGGCATTATACACAGGTGCCGCAGTATAATCTCCTGGAACTTTGGTGAGTATTGATAAGAGATGTGCGGAATAGATTAGCAGGTGAGGCACTGCCTCACCTGCCATAGACTTTTTACTCCAGAGTTTTGCCTATAAAAATGATTAGAATAATACAAGGAAGATATTTCTAACATATTCTTTGTATTTTTCATATACTTGATACAGTCAAAACTCTTGCACAAATGTTAGTATGACAGGAAAGGCTCTGCCTCACCTGCCTCACCCCACCGCACGTCACTGAAACACACCCAGCGTTCGCCCAGACACTCCTCCGTTTCTCCAGCCACTCCCACGTTTTTCCCAGAAACGGTAGCGTTTTTTCGCACACACCCATAAAACGGACAGTTTCCGCCCAGAAACACCCACTTCCTGTCAATCACATTACGATCACCAGAACGAAGAAAAAACCGTGAGTAAAATTCCTAACTGCATAGCAAATTTACTTGGCGCAGTCGCACTGCGGACATTGCGCATGCGCATTCGCGACTAATCGCTCCGTTGCGGAAAAAAAATAACGAGCGAACAACTCGGAATGACCCCCTATGTGTGCTTACGATTTTGGCTTATGTGAGATGTCATTGACATGTGAGATGAACTAGATAGTACACCAATCTAGCAAGGATTGACTTGTCTGCACAGTCTATCTTTTCTTGCGATGCCGACCTGGCGGGACCGCGCATCGGGATCAAATAGGGATCGCAAGGTGACTTTCACCTTGCGATCTGCACTAACTTTTCTTGCGATTTTGACTATAGTCAAAATCGAAAGAAAATATCTCACCGTGTGTACACACCCTAAGATCTAACTAAGGCAGATGAAGAGAAATATGCTGCCTTTCTGGATTTTAAACAAATGTAGCTACTAATAATTAAAGCAAAGTTAAGAACTGGAAAGGAAATATTTATTTGGTGGTTACAGTTGAGTTTTACGGAGGAGTGAATTACATATACTGTAAAGGGAATGAACTCTTTCCTGAAGGGGATTAAACTCACCTATAGTATATTGAGTAGGTGAATTGTAATTTTCTGCTTGAATTAGTAACATTTCTACATTCAACTAAAGAGTTTGTTAAACAGAGAAATAGAACTTCAAACTCAGTTTAGGCTTACAAGGAGAATCAACAATATACAGTAAATATAGGCCCTCATTCCGAGTTGTTCGCTCGCTAGCTGCTTTTAGCAGCAGTGCAAACGCTAAGCCGCCGCCCTCTGGGACTGTATCTTAGCAGAAGTGCGAACGAAAGGATCGCAGCGCTGCTACAAAAACAAATTGTGCAGTTTCAGAGTAGCTGCAGACCTACTCCTAGCTTGCGATCACTTCAGACTATTTAGCTTCTGTTTTGATGTCATAAACACGCCCTGTGTTCGGCCAGCCACTCCCCCGTTTCCCCAGCCACTCCTATGTTTTTATCTGGCATGCCTGCGTTTTTACACACACTCCCCGAAAACGGTCAGTTGCCACCCAGAAACACCCACTTCCTGTCAATCACTCAATGATCAGCAGTGCGACTGAATAGCGTCGCTAGACCTTGTGTAAAACTACATCGGCTTTTGTGAAAGTACGTCGCGCGTATGCAGTGCACACCATACGCATGCGCAGAAGTGCCGATTTTTAGCCTGATCGCTGCGCTGCGAACAACGGCAGCTAGCGATCAACTCGGCATGACCCCCATAGTGCTGACTAATCCTTCACTGTGGAACTAGTGAAATTCTTAAAGATTTCTCACAGCTAACTAAACTTAAGATCTTCCTTAAAGGGCCCCAACGTAAGTGCACCGACGTTACTGCAGTACACTGTGAGACAAATTTGAACTCGGGTTTATAGTTATGATTTTTGTTTTGTTTTGTTGTCCCCACTTTAATGTATTGCATGCATTGGATATTAGTATTTCTGCAGCGGGGTACACTGAGGTTCCACAGGGATAACGTCGGGGTGTAGAGTTGGATCTTGATCCGAGGCACCAAAAGGCAAAAATCTTTGACTGTTCCCAAGATGCACAGCGCCGCCTCCTCTATAACCCCGCCTCCGTGCACAGGAGCTCAGTTTTGTTAACCAGTCCAATGCAGTAGCAGGTAATAGAGACGACAACTGTTAGTAGCCACATATATCACATTCTCGTGACAGGAGAAGGTACCAGCAGCTAACGCCATACAAACCCAAAGAAGCTAAGTGCGTCAGGTTGAGCGCCCTGTGGAACCCAGTGTACCTCGCAGAAAGAGATTTAACAAAGGTAAGTTCTTACCATAAATCTCCTTTTCTGCAGTGGGGTACACTGGGGTTCCACAGGTATAACATCGGGGATGTCCTAAGCAGTTCCTCATGGGAGGGGTAGCACTGAAGCAGGCACAAGAACCCGGCGTCCGAAGGAGGCATCCTGGGAGGCGGAAGTATCGAAGGCATAGAACCTTATGAACGTGTTCACTGAGGACCACGTAGCTGCCTTGCACAATTGTTCAAGGGTCGCACCACAGCGGGCCGCCCAAGAAGGTCCAACAGACAGAGTAGAAAGGGCTTTGATGGTAGCAGGAGCTGGAAGGCCAGCCTGTACGTAAGCATCTGCAATCACCATTCTAATCCATCTGGCCAAGGTCTGCTTATTAGCAGGCCAGCCACATTTGTGAAAACCAAAAAGGACAAAGAGGGAATCAGATCTCCTAAGAGAAGCTGTTCTCTTCACATAAATACGGAGAGACCGTACCACATCCAAAGACTGCTCTTTGGAGGATAAACCTGTAGAGGTAAATGCTGGAACCACAATTTCCTGGTTAAGGTGGAAAGACGACACCACCTTAGGCAAATAACCCGGATGAGTTCTAAGAACCGCCCCGTCGCGGTTAAAAATCAGAAAGGGTGACTGACAGGACAAGGCACCCAAGTCTGAAACCAAGTTTGCAGAGTGCGCACAAATGGTGGAAGAAGCTTCTTTTTCGAGTACAGTAATAGAAAGGTCAGGATCTCACATGGCTTCCGTGGACACACTTAAAGACTCTCCTCATGTATTTGTGATGTTTCTGAGCACACCGTTGGTTCTTGTGCCGTAAAGAGTTAAACATTTTTGACACTTCTACAGAGAGAAGGGATTCTGTCAATCTAGGGGCGCGACCCCAGTGTAAAAAAATAATTAAAGGCAAAAATATAATTTGGAAGAAAAAAAAAAAAAGATATATATATTTTTGTGCTATACTCCAGTTTACTATACTATTATTTTACTGTTACACTGATGGTCAGACTGCAGTGTATCATCATACATGTATTGTGACACTGTGACACTGATGATAATGAGGATGTTGATGCCGAGGATGTTGTTTATGTAAAGCAGGCACCAGTGGAAACAGTTGTTGCCCATGATATAAAAAATGCCAATTGTCATACCAGGGCAAAAGACAAAAAAAGTCATCTCTTAATGTGTTGAATTATTTCTACCCAAATCTGGACAACAACTGTCAAGCCATCTGTACTATTTGTACAGCAAGAGTAAGTAGAGGTAGGGACCTTAACTATCTAGGAACCACCTCCGTTATGTCACTTGCAGCACATTCTTTCAAAGTTATTGTCAAATTCAGAAACTTTGACTAAACAAGTAACAATTAGTCCAGCATCAAATAGCCACCTTCTCTCTGTTAGATCCATGTGCCTGCAATCTCTACCACCAACACCTTCACCATCAACATCCTCAATCATGATTTAAAGTAGTCCTGCATCCAGTTTACATCAGCATGACTGACTCCTCTCCTATCAGGTATAACTCAGAAGGATCCTTGAGTGCTACGCCTGTTGTTGTTGTTGTTGCTGCTGCTGCAAGTGAATCTTCATCCCAGAAAGGGACCAGGAAGACTAGTCTAACAAAACAATTGACTGTTAAACAATCCTTTGCAAGGGTGAGCAAGTATGACAGCAGTCACCCAGTTGCAGTCACCCAGTTACTGACGCCATAACAGCTTAGATGTGTGTCCAGCATCCACCATTAATGCAGTAGGTTTTAGACAGTTAATTGAAATCCTGTGTCCCCACTACCAAATCCCAACTAGATTCCACTTCACTAGAAAATCAATTCCTAAAATGTACAAGAAAAAAAACGTAATAATTAGTGTCCTCCCAAATGCCATTGTATGGCACAGATATGCATAACCTCCCAACTATTTAAAAGTCCAAAGACTGCCCCCCCCCCCCACCCACTGTGGGACACTGTGGCCCGCGGGTGGGACAGCAGGACAGTCCCCCAAAAAATGGACTCTCCTGCGAAAATCTGGACAGTTGGGAGGCATGGATATGTGGACAAGTGGAACAGGGAAACTAAAGATTATATGACTGTGACAGCCCACAAGGTAGGTGTTTTGGCTTGAGCAGCATCAACAGCAGGAGCAGCATCTAAAAATGGCAGCTCATCCAGAGGCAGGCGTTGGGTATGGTGTTCCGGTGGCTGGTATCCCGGCCACCAGTATGCTGGCAGGGGTGGGGGGGGGGGGGGGGGCAAGCGCAATGGAACTCAGTGGCTCGCTGCGCTCACCACAAGTTCTATAACCACTCTATGGGTGTCGTGGACACCCATGAGTGGGAATAACCCCTGTTAGCCGGGATTCCATTGTCAGTGGCCGGGATCCCAACTGCCGGCAATGTAACCGCATCCCCAGAGGTAGGGTAATCTTTACATATATGACACCATTATTCCATGTGTAAGCATACATGTGAGAAAGTCTGTTTAATACCACCAAGGGTGACCCTGTAAATTATACTATCACACTCCCCATAAGATCTAAGGGGGTAGATCACAGTTGTTAAGAATCTTGATTTGGAAAGAAACAAAAAAGAATAGGGGGGTTCTGCCAATCTGGCGCACAGCTGCCCGTCCACTGAAAAATACCTAAGTAAAAATCACCAATTTTACAAGACAATATATGGAAGAACAGAAGGTGGTATTAATCTGTGTCCAGGGCGCATAAAAACATAAAAAATGAAATAAAACTTAATACATCCCTTGTGAATGGGCATGCAGTATCTTCTCCAATTTGTACTGGCCGGGGGATTCTTTCGTTCAGGTGAATCTTCTCTTTATAAATGACTCCCAGTTCATGTCGAGAGATAAAAATAAAGAGAAAAATGTGTAGCACCGTTTTCAACACCCAGAGTTAAATTTCCACACAATGAAGTTAAGGGCGTACCCCACTCACACAGAAACAAGTAAGTGGGTTCCTGTAATGGTATCTTTATTGCTGACTTTGCAATCCCCTCAGATTAAGTTCACGTAGTTGAGCGTACCCGAATCTCACACTAAGTGTGGGGACTGTAAACATGTAAGGGTATCTCCCAAGACAGTTTTAATGCGTACCCTAATTTACACAGAACAAGGGTAGGACATTCATATAACGGTATCTTTATATAGACAAAATTCCTCAGGTCCTCCAAAGTACCATGCGAGAACAAAATAATGGTTCCTTCTTTCTAAAACAAGTTTTTTATTCCAGACACAGTCCAGTTTTTACAAAAAAGACCACCACACTTGGTGACGTAAAATATTTAAAAAATAAAAATACAATGAAAATTCCAAGAGAAGAATTAAGATGATAATCAGCGTGATTATTTCTTTTTCCAAGAAGACTACTCACAGTACAGTCGTCCAACGCGTTTCGGTCTCAAATAGACCTTTGTCAAGAACTGATGGTACTTTGGAGAAAGAGTTACTCCTCCTCTCTCTGATCCACTAAAGGGACACTGGTGGGTCTGGCTAAAGAAACCTTTATAGGAGTCAACTACCTTATACTGAGTGAGTTGGGGTACGCACCTGAGGAATTTTGTCTATATAAAGATACAGTTATATGAATGTCCTACCCTTGTTCTGTGTAAGTTAGGGTACGCATTAAAACTGTCTTGGGAGATACCCTTACATGTTTACAGTCCCCACACTTAGTGTGAGATTCGGGTACGCTCAACTACGTGAACTTAATCTGAGGGGATTGCAAAGACAGCAATAAAGATACCATTACGGGAACCCACTTACTTGTTTCTGTGTGAGTGGGGTACGCCCTTAACTTCATTGTGTGGAAATTTAACTCTGGGTGTTGAAAACGGTGCTACACATTTTTCTCTTTATTTTTATCTCTCGACATGAACTGGGAGTCATTTATAAAGAGAAGATTCACCTGAACGAAAGAATCCCCCGGCCAGTACAAATTGGAGAAGATACTGCATGCCCATTCACAAGGGATGTATTAAGTTTTATTTCATTTTTTATGTTTTTATGCGCCCTGGACACAGATTAATACCACCTTCTGTTCTTCCATAAGAATCTTGATTTGGTTTGATCACATGGGATTAACCTATGATATTCAGAGATGTGCGGCTGGCACTTTTCGTGTTTTGTGTTTTGGCTTTGGTTCTAATTCCACTTTCGTGTTTTGGTTTTGGCTTGGTTTTGACAAAACCACCCTTTCGTGTTTTGGTTTTGGATCTGGATGATTTTTGAAAAAAATATAAAAACGGCTAAAATCACAGAATTTGGGGGTAATTTTGCTCCTACAGTATTATTAACCTCAATAACATTCATTTCCACTCATTTCCAGTCTATTCTGAACACCTCACAATATTGTTTTTAGGCCAAAAGATTGCACCAAGGTTGCTGCTTGACTAAGCTAAGCGACACAAGTGGACAACACAAACACCTGGCCCATCTAGGAGTGGCACTGCAGTGGCAGACAGGAGGGCAGATATAAAAAAGGCCCCAAACAGCGCCTCATGCAAAGACGTAGAAGAGGTGCAATGAGGTAGCTGTATGACTAAGCCAAGCGACACAAAAAATAGGGCCCATCTAGGAGTGGTACTTAGTGGCAGACAGGAGGGCAGATATAAAAAAAGGCCCCAAACACCACTTCATGCAAAGATGTAGAAGAGGTGCAATGAGGTAGCTGTATGACTAAGCCAGGCCTGGCCAACCTGTGGCTCTCCAGCTGTTGTAAAACTACAAGTCCCATCATGCTTTGCCACAGTTTTGCTATTAGGGAATGCTAAAACTGTGGCAAGGCATGCTGGGATGTGTAGTTTCACAACATCTGGAGAGCCACAGGTTGGCCAGGCCTGGACTAAGCCAAGCGACACAAACAATTGGCCCATCTAGGAGTGGTACTGCAGTGGCAGACAGGAGGGCAGATATAAAAAAAAGGCCCCAAAACAGCACTTCATGCAAAGATGTAGAAGAGGTGCACCGAGGTTGCTGTATGACTAAGCTAAGCGACACAACCACCTGGCCCATCTTGTAGTGTCACGCAGTGGCTGAATGTCGAAAGTGGGCCACAATTGTTCGGTCCACTGACAGCATCTCCTGCACACCCGTCATTTTTAAAAAAATTCTGCAATTGTTGGACTTATACGACAGTGCCCCAGGCCTAATACAGCAGTAACCCTGGACTCATAGAGCAGTGTCAGACAGGATGGCACTTTTCTAAAGCTAAGCCCCAAACAGCACCTCTTGCAAAGATGTCGAAGAGGTGCAATGAGGTAGCTATATGACTAAGCCAAGCGACACAAAAAACTCCCACTGGAATTATACGTCCAAATCACTGGAATTATACACCCAAATCACTGGAATTATACGTCCAAATCACTGGAATTATACGTACAAATCACTGGAATTATACGTCCAAATCACCGCAATTAAATGGCAAATCACTGGAATTATACTGCAAAATCACTGGAATTATACGTCCAAATCACTGGAATTATACATCCAAATCACTGGAACTAAATTATAGAGAAAGTCACCACCAGTGGCGCTACCGTTAAACAAAAAGAAAAATGCTTACACATATACAGAAAAGTTGGGTAATTGTCATTTCATACACAATTCTTTTTGACCATATAAGGTTTCAATTTCCTAAGATTTGAAAAAGAAGACACAATAGTGCAAATAGGAGATGGCACCATAAGATAAAAACAATTTTTATTGGTCTCACTCACAAAGGTACAGATGAATCAGCATATATCACCCACACAGGTCAAAGGAGGTAGTTCTTCAACGCGTTTTCGGATGATTATCCTTCCTCAGAAGCATGGGACACTGGGGCGCCTGTTTGTCTTTATATACTTACCATTATTAGTTCATACAGAACACCTGTAAAGCCGCGCCGATCCAGCCACCGGAAGCGGAACTCCGTTACCGGAAGTGACGCGTCATGCGTTCCAAAATAAGTCTCCTGACTTCCTATTTGCATTCCAAAGTCCAGAGATGGCTTGGATATACAGTTCCCTTTATTCTAGCGTCAGTCTTTTGCTCAGCAATATGTATATAAAGCAATCAGACATCCAGATGGAGGTATAGCCAACATAAAACATAAAAATATAGTATCAAAATGCATACTTTAAATATATACAAAAAAACATTAAAAATAAGAAAGTAGAAATGGCTCCTTTTGTATTTTTAAAACAAAAATTCAATATTGTAAAAACCATTTAAGCTCAAAGTCACTGTTGAGACCTGAAGGTGCTAATGTGCCCAATTTGTATATCCAGCGCATTTCTGATTTTGCTAAAAGGATGTCTACATCCTTATTGCGCCATGTGGAATTTACCAATTGGATACCCCAAAATGACTTAATGCCATTTGGACTGCACCCATGTGCTGTTTTAAAATGTAGCAAAAGAGAATGGGACTCCAAGCCTTTCTTTATATTATACAAGTGCTCAGAAAGTCTCACTCTAAGATTCCGGGTGGTCTTTCCTACATACAAGAGCCCACACTTGCACTGTATAGCATAAATTACATTTTTCGAATTGCAAGTAATGAACTCATTAATTGTATGTTTATTGCTGTTTACCACAAAATCCTTTATCTTGCTTACACCTGTTGTTGCCCTGCACATATTGCATAGGGCACAACGATGGAAGCCTTTTGTCCTTATGCTACTCCTTTTGACAGGCTCAATAGAGCTATGGACTAATTTGTCTTTAAGAGAACGTGATTTTCTTTATATAAACACAGGTTTCATAGGTAGGTTACTTCCCAAAATGGGATCTTTTTTGAGGACTTTCCAGTGTTTTCTAAACACGTTCAATTCCCTAAATTGGGAATTGTAATCTGATATGAAAGCCCATTCCATGTTTGCGTTCTTACTTAACTTTTTATTACTATTCTCTGTGTTTGAAATTAAATATACTCTATCCAAGAGGTCTACTCTCTCACGTGTTTCAACGAGGGAAACTTTATTGTATCCTCTCTCTAAAAACCGGTTCATCATATCGTTTGTTTCTTTTTCGTATATTTCAACCTCTGTACAATTTCGTTTGGAACGTATGAACTGGCTGTATGAAATACCATCAAGCCAGTTCGCATGGTGTTGACTGGATTTTTGAATGAGACTATTAGAGTCAGTGGGTTTGCGATATAATCGGGTCTGTAAGCCCTGACTATTTACATAAATACAAAGATCTAAAAAGATTATCTCCTTTTCACTTTTTGTTATGACAAAATTGATGTTAAACTGGTTATTATTAAGAGATTCACAAAAAGAATCCAATTCCTCCAGACTTCTATTCCACACAAATAAAAGGTCGTCTATATAACGACACCAGAGCACCAGGCCCGCCCCCCAGCTTGCCCCCCTGCCATACTGGAAGATCTTCCCAGTAGGCCATAAATAGGTTAGCATAGCTGGGAGCGAACCTGGTGCCCATCGCAGTTCCCACCTGTTGTAAGTAATATGTTCCATTGAAGACGAAATAATTATTTCTAAGGATGAATGTTATACTTTCTATCAGGAACCATTTAAGTTCAGTGGCATAATCTGACTGATCGAGGAAGTACGTAACAGCCTCAACACCTTTGTCCTCCTGTATAATAGTGTACAGTGAAGACACATCTGCACTAACTAAGATGTCATTAAAGTTCCATGGTGTATTATTCAGCAGTGTTAACACATCACCTGTGTCTTTAAGATATGCCCTTGTTTTCTTTACTAGAGGCTGTAAATAATGATCTACAACAGATGAAAGATTTGCTGTGATACTGTTCACACCTGATACTATAGGTTGACCAGGTGGGTGGAGGGGGTCCTTATGGAATTTTGGCAGAGCATAAATAGTTGGAATAGATGGATACTTCAAAGTGATGTAGTCATATTCGGATTTCGTAATGACCCCTTTTAATAATGCAGTATCCATTAAATCCGATAATGCCTTCAGCATTTTTGATGTAGGGTTGCTTTTTAATTTACTGTATGTAACGCCATCATTTAATTGTCGATCCAATTCTAATATGTAATCTGCCTTGTCCATAAGGACCACTCCTCCACCCTTATCTGCCGGCTTAATAATTAATTGTTCATCTGCTCGTAAGGTTTTTAAAGCCTGCCACTCATTTCTAGTTAGATTGCAATTCCTACGTTTCTTCTTTAATACTTGTTCTACATCATCCAATATTAGTTTATTGAAGCAATCAAGGAAACTGCCTATTGCATGAGCTGGGTAGAAAGATGATTTAGGTCTAAAATGGGGACCTGAGGACTCTCCAGTGTCCCCCTCCTTATTCTCTCCCTTATTAGCAAAAAATCTTTTCACTGTTAACTTCCGTATGTACTTCTGTAAGTCAACATAGAAGTCAAAAGAATCTATTTGACTAGTGGGGGCGAACTTTAAGCCTCTTTTCAAAACCATCTCCTCATCACTAGTTAGGGTTCTCTTACTAATATTAAAGATTTTTACACTGTTCTCTATTGGTTCCTGATTATTGCCTACCGGTTTAACTGATTTTACAATTTTTTTCTTGATACCTGCTCTTTTCCCTCTTTTTGTCTTCTTTTTATTAAGTTTGCCCATATTCTGATTTATGGTCTCCTCCTTGTCCTCGGATTCCACTCCTGAAAAGGGGATCTATCCCTTTAGTTTCTTCCCCATTCATTACCCCGACCTCCATTATATTCTTGAAACTTTCTTGGGTGGTTGTCCTTATAATAATCACGTCTCTTATAATTTACTCCTCTATCATTATAACTTTCATTCCTCCACTCTGGGCGTGGCCTATTAAAATTCCGTGTTCTCTTTTTCTGCTGAACATACCAATCATTACCTTGATTATCATGTACATTTGTTCATTGAAATGGTTTTACATATTTATTGGCCTTTGGGGTTTTATTCATATCAATTACCCTTCGGTCGTCAATCTTTTCGTGATCTGAATGTTGTGTATTAACTACTTTGGCATCCTCAATATCTCTGATATTTTTTCTTCTTTTTCTCTCCTAATTCCCTAGTATCTTTGTTAAGTTTTCTTACAATCTCTATTTCTGCCTCTCTGAACTCATCCTGATCCTTAAATGGTTCAACCATCGTTTGTAGATTTGTTATTTCTTCATTTAACTGATGTAAATTATTTTTCCTTTCCTTAATAATAAAATCAACTAAATGATGTGAACACTGATCACATATTAAATCCCATTCTTTTCTAAAATTTTCATTAATACCACCAAAAGATGGAGTTTTGGTGATTCTTAAACCTCTCGGTATTATATTTTCAGTCTGATACCATTCAAGTGTACAAATCTCCCACCACATACGGTTCTCTTTTAACATGGCAACATCTAATCTGTGAAGATCAGAAGATAAATCTTCATCTTTTACCACAGTATCCACCGTATCACTAGAAAACAAACTGTCCAGGAGCTCTTTTCTGCTTTCTCTAAATGAAATCATTGCAGCAGCAATGAGGATAAAGGTGAAAAAAGGAGACAAATTCTATACAGAAAATTATCCTCAGAGATGCGCGTAAACCAAAAGTGGCAGCCCGTGTGGTCACACAAGGAGCCTTCACCAAACCCCTAAGTGTAGCAAAACTATAGAGAAAGTGACCACCAGTAGCGCTACGGTTAAACAAAAAGAAAAATGCTTACACATATACAGAAAAGTTGGGTAATTGTCATTTCATACACAATTCTTTTTGACCGTATAAGGTTTCAATTTCCTATGATTTGAAAAAGAAGACACAATAGTGCAAATAGGAGATGGCCCCATAAGATAAAAACAATTTTTATTGGTCCCACTCACAAAGGTACAGATGAATCAGCATATATCACCCACACAGGATCAAAGGAGGTAGTTCTTCATATACTGTAGCTAGGGCTTAGAAGAGACAAATATAGTGCAATCCCATTTATAAAAACAAGAATTTTTTTTTAATATATCAACACACTCACATAGAGTAAAAAGCTTATAAGCATATATCACCAATCCTCTGGTGGACCCTCCCAGGCAGTCCCTCTTTCTGCTTAAACGCGTTTTCGGATGATTATCCTTCCTCAGAAGTATGGGACACTGGGGCGCCTGTTTGTCTTTATATACTTACCAATATTAGTTCATACAGAACACCTGTAAAGCCGCGCCGATCCAGCCGCCAGAAGCGGAACTCTGTTACTAGTGACGCGTCATGCGTTCCAAAATAAGTCTCCTGACTTCCTGTTTGCATTCCAAAGTCCGGAGATGGCTTGGATATACAGTTCCCTTTATTCTAGCGTCAGTCTTTTGCTCAGCAATATGTATATAAAGCAATCAGACATCCAGATGGAGGTATAGCCAACATAAAACATAAAAATATAGTATCAAAATACATACTTTAAATATATACAAAAAAACATTAAAAATAAGAAAGTAGAAAAGGCTCCTTTTGTATTTTTAAAACAAAAATTCAATATTGTAAAAACCATTTAAGCTCAAAGTCACTGTTGAGACCTGAAGGTGCTAATGTGGCCAATTTGTATATCCAGCACATTTCTGATTTTGCTAAAAGGATGTCTACATCCTTATTGCGCCATGTGGAGTTTACCAGTTGGATACCCCAAAATGACTTAATGCCATTTGGACTGCACCCAATATAGTGCAATCCCATTTATAAAAACAAGAATTTTTTTTTAATATATCAACACACTCACATAGAGTAAAAAGCTTATAAGCATATATCACCAATCCTCTGGTGGACCCTCCCAGGCAGTCCCTCTATCTGCTTAAACGCGTTTTCGGATGATTATCCTTCCTCAGAAGTATGGGACACTGGGGCGCCTGTTTGTCTTTGTATGTAGCGAAATGTAGCGAAAAAGAGAATGGGACTCCAAGCCTTTCTTTATATTATACAAGTGCTCAGAAAGTCTCACTCTAAGATTCCGGGTGGTCTTTCCTACATACATGAGCCCACACTTGCACTCTATAGCATAAATTACAGAGAGGCAGAAATAGAGATTGTAAGAAAACTTAACAAAGAGACTAGGGAATTAAGAGAGAAAAAGAAGAAAAAATATCAAAGAGATATCGAGGATGCCAAAGTAGTTAATACACAACATTCAGATCATGAAAAGATTGACGACCGAAGGGTAATTGATATGAATAAAACCCCAAAGGCCAATAAATATGTAAAACCATTTCAACGAACAAATGTACATGATAATCAAGGTAATGATTGGTATGTTCAGCAGAAAAAGAGAACACAGAATTTTAATAGACCACGCCCAGAGTGGAGGAATGAAAGTTATAATGATAGAGGAGTAAATTATAAGAGACGTGATTATTATAATGACAACCACCCAAGAAGGTTTGAAGAATATAATGGAGGTCGGGGGTAATGAATGGGGAAGAAACTAAATGGATAGATCCCCTTTTCAGGAGTGGAATCCGAGGACAAGGAGCAGACCATAAATCAGAATATGGGCAAACTTAATAAAAAGAAGACAAAAAGAGGGAAAAGAGCAGGTATCAAGAAAAAAATAGTAAAATCAGTTAAACCGGTAGGCAATAATCAGGAACCAATAGAGAACAGTGTAAAAATCTTTAATCTTAGTAAGAGAACCCTAACTAGTGATGAGGAGAAGGTTTTGAAAAGAGGATTAAAGTGCGCTCCCACTAGTCAAATAGATTCTTTTGACTTTTATGTTGACTATCAGAAATACATACGGAAGTTAACAGTGAAAAGATTTTTTGCTAATAAGGGAGAGAATAAGGAGGGGGACACTGGAGAGTCCTCAGGTCCCCATTTTAGACCTAAATCATCTTTCTACCCAGCTCATGCAAAAGGCAGTTTCCTTGATTGCTTCAATAAACTAATATTGGATGATGTAGAACAAGTATTAAAGAAGAAACGTAGGAATTGCAATCTAACTAGAAAGGAGTGGCAGGCTTTAAAAACCTTACGAGCAGATGAACAATTAATTATTAAGCCGGCAGATAAGGGTGAAGGAGTGGTCCTTATGGACAAGGCTGATTACATATTAGAATTGGATCGACAATTAAATGATGGCGTTACATACAGTAAATTAAAAGGTGACCCTACATCAAAAATGCTGAAGGCATTATCGGATTTAATGGATACTGCATTATTAAAAGGGGTCATTACGAAATCCGAATATGACTACATCATTTTGAAGTATCCATCTATTCCAACTATTTATGCTCTGCCAAAAGTCCATAAGGACCCCCTCCACCTACCTGGTCGACCTATAGTATCAGGTGTGAACAGTATCACAGCAAATCTTTCATCTGTTGTAGATCATTATTTACAGCCTCTAGTAAAGAAAACAAGGGCATATCTTAAAGACACAGGTGATGTGTTAACACTGCTGAATAATACACCATGGAACACTAATTACATCTTAGTTAGTGCAGATGTGTCTTCACTGTACACTATTATACAGGAGGACAAAGGTGTTGATGCTGTTACGTACATCCTCGATCAGTCAGATTATGCCACTGAACTTAAATGGTTCCTGATAGAAAGTATAAAATTCATCCTTAGAAATAATTATTTCGTTTTCAATGGGACATTACTTGCAATAGGTGGGAACTGCGATGGGCACCAGGTTTGCTCCCAACTACGCTAACCTATTTATGGCCTACTGGGAAGATCTGCCGGTATGGCAGGGGGGTGAGCTGGGGGGCGGGCCTG
Organism: Pseudophryne corroboree; assembly: GCF_028390025.1. Taxonomy (NCBI): domain Eukaryota; kingdom Metazoa; phylum Chordata; class Amphibia; order Anura; family Myobatrachidae; genus Pseudophryne; species Pseudophryne corroboree. Next base: position 633,425,777 of record NC_086445.1, read on the forward strand.
GTGCTCTGGCGTCTTTATATAGACAACCTTTTATTTGTGTAGAATAGAAGTCTGGAGGAATTGGATTCTTTTTGTAAATCTCTTAATAATAACCAGTTTAACATCAATTTTGTCATAACAAAAAGTGAAAAGGAGATAATCTTTTTAGATCTTTGTATTTATGTAAATAGTCAGGGCTTACAGACCCGATTATATCGCAAACCCACCGACACTAATAGTCTCATTCAAAAATCTAATCAACACCATGCAAACTGGCTTGATGGTATTCCATACAGCCAGTTCATACGTTCCAAACGAAATTGTACAGAGGTTGAAATATACGAAAAAGAAACAAACGATATGATGAACCGGTTTTTAGAGAGAGGATACAATAAAGATTCTTGTGTTTATAAACGGGATTGCACTATATTTGTCTCTTCTAAGCCCTAGCTACAGTATATGAAGAACTACCTCCTTTGACCCTCTGTGGGTGATATATGCTGATTCATCTGTACCTTTGTGAGTGGGACCAATAAAAATTGTTTTTATCTTATGGTGCCATCTCCTATTTGCACTATTGTGTCTTCTTTTTCAAATCATAGGAAATTGAAACCTTATACGGTCAAAAACAATTGTGTATGAAATGACAATTACCCAACTTTTCTGTATATGCGTAAGTATTTTTCTTTTTGTTTAACGGTAGCGCCACTGGTGGTCACTTTCTCTATAGTTTTACTACACTTAGGGGTTTGGTGAAGGCTCCTTGTGTGACCACACGGGCTGCCACTGTTGGTTTGCAAGCTCATCTCTGAGGATAATTTTCTGTATAGAACTGGAATTAAATTGCAAAATCACTGGAATTATACGTCCAAATCACTGGACTAATACATCCAAATCACTGAAATTATACATCAAAATCACTGGAATTAAATGGCAGTACCACTGGACATATACGAAAGTGTCAGACAGGATGGCACTTAAAAAAATTACTGTAGTCGCCAAACAGCACATGATGATAAGAAGAAAAAGAGGTGCAAGATGGAATTGTCCTTGGGCCATCCCACCCACCCTTGTGTTGTATAAACAGGACATGAACACTTTAACAAACCAATAATTTCAGTGACAGGGTCTGCCACACGACTGTGGCTGACATGATTGGTTTGTTTGGGCCCCCACCAAAAAAGAAGCAATCAATCTCTCCTTGCACAAACTGGCTCTACCGAGACAAGATGTCAACCTCATCCTCAGATTCCTCACCCCTTTCACTGTGTACATCCTCCTCCTCATAGAGTATTAATTCGTCCCCACTGGAATCCACCATCACAGGTCCCTGTGTACTTTCTGGAGGCAATTGCTGGTAAAGGTCTTCCCGGAGGAATTTATAATTCATTTTGATGAACAACATCTTCTCCACATTTTGTGGACGTAACCTCCTACGCCGATCGATGACAAGGTTACCGGCTGCACTAAACACTCTTTCGGAGTACACACTGGAGGGGGGGGGGGGGGAAACTTAGGTAAAATAAAGCCAGTTTGTGCAAGGGGATCCAAATTGCCTCTTTTTCCTGCCAGTATACATACGGACTGTCTGACATGCCTACTTGGATGCTGTCACTCATATAATCCTCCACCATTCTTTCAGTGGTGACAGAATCATATGCAGTGACAGTAGACATGTCAGTAATCGTTGGCAGGTCCTTCAGTTCAGACCAGATGTCAGCTTTCACTCCTGACTGCCCTGCATCACCACCAGCGGGTGTGCTAGGAAATCTTATCCTTTTCCTTGCAGCCCCAGTAACGGGAGAAATTGAAGGAGGAGCTGTTGACGGGTCACGTTCCGCTTGAGTTGACAATTTACTCACCAGCAGGTCTTTGCACCTCTGCACACTTGTGTCTGCCGGAAAGAGAGATACAAAGTAGGCTTTAAACCTAGGATTGAGCACGGCGGCCAAAATGTAGTGCTCTGATTTCAACAGATTGACAATAGATTTGAATACTGGCAAAGCGAATTAAGGGCTCCATACACAAGTCCCACATACTTTGCGGAATCGCTCCGTCAATTTCTTCAGCTGCTTCTGCAAAAGCCTGATGAGGGCAATGACCTGACTCAAGATGGCAGTGTCTGAACTGACTTCACGTGTGGCAAGTTCGAAGGGTTGGAGAACCTTGCACAAGATGGAAATCATTCTCCACTGCGCTTGAGTAAGGTGCATTCCCCCTCCTTTGCCTATATCGTAGGTGGATGTATAGGCTTGAATGGCCTTTTGCTGCTCCTCCATCCTCTGAAGCATATAGAGTGTTGAATTCCACCTCGTTACCACCTCTTGCTTCAGATGATGGCGGGGCAGGTTCAGGAGTGTTTGATGGCGCTCCCTTCTTCGGCATGCGGTGGCTGAATGCCGAAAGTGGTATAGCAATTTTTCAGGCCTCCAACAGCATCTCCTGCATGCCCCTGTCATTTTAAAAAAAATTATGCACCACCAAATTAATTGTATGTGCAAAACATGGGACGTGCTGGATTTTGCCCAGATGTAATGCATGCACAATATTGGTGACGTTGTCCGATATCACAAGTCCCCAGGAGAGTAATTGGGTTAGCAGGGCCAGACTGGCCCACAGGGGTACAGGGTAAACCACCAGTGGGCCCCAGTGCATGAGGGCTCACTCCTTCCTCCAAGGAACAGGTTCTAGACTGTGCACTTGTATTATACATGGTAGATATGTTTCATTACACTGCACTATACAAATGTGTATTTCAATCCTCTGTGGAGGCTGGCCACACCCCCTTTGTAGGCTGGCCACACCCCTAAATATGGGCCCCTATCACTGCATTCCCTCGGTGTGCCCTTCATGCCCCAGTCCGACACTGGGGGTAAACCATTCTGCGATGATGTTCCTCAGTTTCCATAAGAGGTTGTCAGCTGTGTGCCTCTTACAGAAAGTGGTGATACATAGTGTAGCCTGCCTAGGAATGAGTTAGCATTTGCGAGATGCTGCTACTGGTACCGCTGCTGTTGTTGCTGCGGGAGGCCATACATCTACCTAGTGGGCTGTCACAGTCATATAGTCCTTAGTCTGCCCTGTTCCACTTGTCCGTGATTAAGTGGACAGAGGGTACAACTGCATTTTGTAGGATACTAAGGACACTTTTTCTGACATCTCTGTACATTCTCGGTATCGCCTGCCTAGAGAAGTGGAACCTAGATGGGATTTGATACCAGGGACACAGTACCTCAAACAATTCTCTAAGTCCCTCTGAACTAATGGTGGATACCGGACGCACGTCTAACACCAACATAGCTGTCAAGGCCTCAGTTATCCGCTTTGCAAAAGGATGACTGCTGTCATATTTCATCCTCCTCACAAAGGACTGTTGGACAGTCAATTGCTTACTGGAAGTAGTACAAGTACAGCGGCAGAACAGCAGGCGTACCACTGAAGGATCCTCTGGAGGAATCACGGTTAGGAGAGAACTCCTCAGTCTTGCCAGTGACATGGCCTGCAGGACTACTGACGTTCCTGACTGAGGAGGAAGTTGACGTTGAGGGAGTTGGTGGTGTGGCTTGCAGGAGGAGCTTGGGTACAAGAGGAAGAAGGGATTTAGGTGTCAGTGGACTGCTTACGCTCTTACCCAAAGTATCAGAACTTGACACTGACTTATGATGAATGCGCTGCAGGTGATGTATAAGGGAGGATGTTCCTAGGTGGTTAACATCCTTACCCCTACTCAGGGCCATTTCTGGCCAATTTGGCTCCCGGTGCGAGATTTAAAAATGCGCCCCCCCCCCCCCCCCCCCATTCACATAAGAAAAAATGTGCCCCCCCCCCCCCCCATAGATATAAAGAGGAAAAATATGTGTGCGCTCCCGGCAAGGGGCGTGGCCTAATAAAAATGGGTGTGGCTTTGTTAAGATGGGTGTGGCCTCATCTGATCTCATCATCACGGCCACCACACGATAAAAAAAAAAGTCCTCATTTTACACATTACAGCAGGCACGCGACCCCATTTTACACAGCACGGCAGGCAAGTGTCCCCATTTTACACAGCACGGTAGGCAAGTGTCCCCATTTTACACAGCATGGTAGGCAAGTGTCCCCATTTTACACATTGCGGCAGGCACGTGCCCCCATTTTACACATTGCGGCAGGCAAGTGTCCCCATTTTACACAGCACGGTAGGCAAGTGTCCCCATTTTACACAGCACGGTAGGCGTGTCCCCATTTTACACATTGCGGCAGGCACGTGCCCCCATTTTACACATTGCGGCAGGAAAGTGTCCCCATTTTACACATTGCGGCAGGCACGTGCCTCCATTTTACACAGCATGGCAGGCAAGTGTCCCCATTTTACACATTGCGGCAGGCACGTGCCCCCATTTTACACAGTACGGCAGGCAAGTGTTCACATTTTACACATTGCGGCAGGAAAGTGTCCCCATTAAACACATTGCGGCAGTAAAGTGTCCCCATTTTACACATTGCGGCAGGAAAGTGTCCCCATTTTACACATTGCAGCAGGCACGTGCCTCCATTTTACACAGCATGGTAGGCAAGTGTCCCCATTTTACACATTGCGGCAGGCAAGTGTCCCCATTTTACACATTGCGGCAGGCACGTGCCCCCATTTTACACATTCCGGCAGGCAAGTGTCCCCATTTTACACATTCCGGCAGGCAAGTGTCCCCATTTTACACATTCCGGCAGACAAGTGTCCCCATTTTACACATTCCGGCAGACAAGTGTCCCTATTTTACACATTCCGGCAGACAAGTGTCCCCATTTTACATAGTACGGCAGGTGGTGGTGGTGGGGGGGGGAGGGAGGGAGAGAGAGAGAGGGAGAGGGGCTGACTTACATTTGAAGCGGTTCTTCCCGCTTCTCAGACGACTCTCCCTCGTCTGCGCAGCGCTGGCCGTCTTGGCTCCCCCTTCTCCCTCCTCCCGAGTGCCCAGCTCGGGGGGCGGGGTTTCGCGGAATGACGCGATTGCGTTGTGACGTCACGACGCAAACGCGTCATTCCGCGAAATCCCGCCCCCCGAGCTGGGCATTCGGGAGGAGAGGGGAGGGGGGTTTGAAAGTGCTCAGGAAGTGCACGGCTCACCCGCCGCAAGAAACGGCACTGCCCCTACTTATTACAGATTGACAGAGGCAACAGATGGCTTGACACCTGTTGTCCGGATTTATGGAGAAATAATTCCACACCGAAAAGGTGGCTTTTTTGGTAGTTTGCCCATGTATCACAATGGGCTTCTTCATCCCACGGATAACAGGTGTCTCCCTTGGTGCCTGACTTAAACAAACCACATCACCATCAGAATCCTCCTCGTCAACTTCCTCCCCAGTTCCAGCAACACCCATATCCTCATCCTGTTTACTTCAACAGTGACATCTTCAATTTCAATATCAGGAACTGGACTGTGGGTGCTCCTTTCAGCACTTGCAGGGGGCGTGCAAATGGTGGAAGGAGCCACCTCTTCCCGTCCAGTGTTGGGAAGGTCAGGCATCACATCCGCCGACACACTTGGACTCTCCTTGGGGATTTATGATACCATATCAGAACGCACAGTTTTTTTCTGTGCTTTTTTTTTTATCCACGGGTCGTCAATCTCTTTCTCTGGCAACTTCAGCTGCTAGGAAAAAATAAAATTTTCCTAATAGACCTTTAGACATCTGGTCTGGACTGGAGGAACTGCTTACAATTAGTGACATGTCTACTGTGACTGCATATCATTTGGCCCTTGCACAAATTGGTTTTGTTTTACTTAAATTGATCACTCTCCAGTGTGTACCATTGTCGGACTGGGAATAAAAATAGGCCCCGGCATTTAAATTACACAGGCCCACCTCTGCGTCAGCATCTGGCTCCTGGCATAGACTCATCCCCTTACTTAGAGCCGTTCCTAACCAATATGATGCCCTAGGCAAGTTTTGGCTGGTGCCCCAAGCACCACTGCTAGTTCCGCCTCTGACCTTGCACCCCTTTCCCAGCACCATCACCCAATAGCAGTCTTTATTTTGGTGCTCCTACACCTTATATTTTAAATAGGAATAGTGCCCACTTTCGGCGCACAGCCCAAAAAGAGGCATGTTCTTGTGGGAAGGGGCATGGCCACAAAATAGTACCCCCAATTCAAAGTACGCCACAAAGTAGTGCAACTTTATTCATATGTTATCATGCGATAGTGTCCCTTATTCACATTACATCACACTGAATTGCTCCTTATTCACATTACACCACACCATATTGCTCTTTATTCACATTACACCACACAGTAGTGCCCTTTCTATATGTTACGCTGAACAGAAGAGCACCTTATACACATAATGCCACACATTAGTAATGCATTTACACACGTGACACACATTATTAATGTCCTTATACATATAATGACACACATAATGTCCCTTTCACATATGCCGTACATTATTAGTGCCCTTATACACATACTGACACACATAGTGCCCCTTACACCTCAGCCGCACATTATTAAAACATTTATACACATGACACACATGCCCACACCAGGCATCTCCAGCTGCATGGCGTATTAAAGAAAGATGTAGGAGAACACATCTGTAACCAAGCAGAGGCAGAGGTCACAGTGTTAGCGGCCATATGAGTGCTGTGTACAGGTGGGTTGGTTGCGCAGTAGTGTTTGGCATATGTGTAAGGGGCATTATGTGTGTCATGTGTATAAAGGCATTAATAGGGATCAGTATGAAATACCTACAATCAAAATCACGACGGTCAAAATCTCGACACCAATTGACCGACGGTCAAAATCCCGACAAGGTCAAAATACAGACATTTAAAATACCAACAATGTCAAAATACCGACATTTAAAATGTCGACGGGCAAAAAAGTCGACAATAGGGTTTCTTAATGGGAAGGGAGGCTGCGCTCACAGTGGAGGAATTTGGCTAAGAGTGCTGCTGACCTGGAGGTGTCCCACCTCCTGTTGAAATTTGTATTTGGTGTTGGTCAGCGCGCTCTGTAGGGGATACAGGGGGGGGGTTGGTATGATGCGGAGTGGGAGTGATGGCTGATTGAATGATTGTGTTAGCTGTGTACCTCTAATAATGGATGGTGTGCTAATGATCACTCAGAGTTGGATATATCAGGATGATTTATTTGGAAATGTGAAAACCGGTTTAGCGCCCTAATAATGTAAGTTAATCTTTGTCCCAAGGTTTCCTCACCACTGTCAGGTGTGTCCTGCAGACTACCCTTTTCAAGGTATACCCTCCTAATGGTATACCGGTGATACTCCAGCTCAGGAAAATGTCAGGTGTGCCCTATGGGCCACCTTTACCATAGGTGTGGTTGATGCCTATGTGCCCTCTGAAGCTGTGTCTGATTGTGAAGTTTGAGGTGTGACTAGTGCGGCGTCCCGCCTGTCAGACCCCTCTCATATGCGGCACTGAGTGGTGTGGTCATGGGCTGTGTTGTTCATACTTACCGCCGGGGGCAGGTGCTGCCTGCCGCCGGTGACCGAGTCTTTTCCGTCCACTCCTCAGGCCTGCTCTCCTGTGTCCGCGTCCTCCGTCTCCTTCGGATCGCTGTGTCTTCCGTGTCCTTTGGACCGCGCGCTCCACCTGCGGCTGCTGGTCTCCTCCGTCTTCGGTCCCGTTCTGTCGCTTCCTGGTTCGCGTGTCACGTGCCGGGTCACGTGAGCGCGCTATGTGCAGAGAATGTCGCTGTGTCTCCTTCTCCAGCCGGAGAGGGGAGAGTGCGAATGTTAACGGTGTAGATGGTGTTATTTGCAGGTTCCCAACGCGTAATGAAATATATGCAAGATATCCACAATTTGAGATAAGATAGCCACACAATAAAATAAATGCACATGATTGACAGAGTTGCACATTAACTATGTGCACATGACTGACATGATTGAAATAGCTCCCCTCCAATCACATTAGAGAATGGGAGGCTAAGGAAGGACCAATTAGCACAGCGACTACAGCATAAAATAGCCACGGAACATTACACATGCAACCCTAGAAAAAGGCACTCGTGCTGAAACGCGTTGGGAACCTGCAAATAACACCATCTACACCGTTAACATTCGCACTCTCCCCTCTCCGGCTGGAGAAGGAGACACAGCGACATTCTCTGCACATAGCGCGCTCACGTGACCCGGCACGTGACACGCGAACCAGGAAGCGACAGAACGGGACCGAAGACGGAGGAGACCAGCAGCCGCAGGTGGAGCGCGCGGTCCAAAGGACACGGAAGACACAGCGATCCGAAGGAGACGGAGGACGCGGACACAGGAGAGCAGGCCTGAGGAGTGGATGGAAAAGACTCGGTCACCGGCGGCAGGCAGCACCTGCCCCCGGCGGTAAGTGTGAACAACACAGCCCATGACCACACCACTCAGTGCCGCATATGAGAGGGGTCTGACAGGCGGGACGCCGCACTAGTCACACCTCAAACTTCACAATCAGACACAGCTTCAGAGGGCACATAGGCATCAACCACACCTATGGTAAAGGTGGCCCATAGGGCACACCTGACATTTTCCTGAGCTGGAGTATCACCGGTATACCATTAGGAGGGTATACCTTGAAAAGGGTAGTCTGCAGGACACACCTGACAGTGGTGAGGAAACCTTGGGACAAAGATTAACTTACATTATTAGGGCGCTAAACCGGTTTTCACATTTCCAAATAAATCATCCTGATATATCCAACTCTGAGTGATCATTAGCATACCATCCATTATTAGAGGTACACAGCTAACACAATCATTCAATCAGCCATCACTCCCACTCCGCATCATACCAACCCCCCCCCCTGTATCCCCTACAGAGCGTGCTGACCAACACCAAAGACAATAGGGTTTCATTGTTTTTTTGTGTGTATGTCGACATAGGTCGACATAGGTCGACATGGACACCATATAAGTGTACTGCGTCCCCTCACATGGCTCGCTGTGCTCACCTTGCTTCGGCACGGTGCCTCGCTGTGCTTGGCACACTATTATATTCCCCCTCCAGGTCCACTGGGATGGTAAAGTAGTAACAAGTAATTTTCAAAGAAAAAATTATGAAAAACTCATGTCGACTTTTTGAACTGTCGACATTTTAAATGTCGGTATTATGGCCCTCATTCCGAGTTGTTCGCTCGCTAGCTGCTTTTAGCAGCATTGCACACGCTAAGCCGCCGCACTCTGGGAGTGTATCTTAGCTTAGCAGAATTGCGAACGAAAGATTAGCAGAATTGCGAATAGAAATTTCTTAGCAGTTTCTGAGTAGCTCCAGACTTACTCCTACATTGCGATCAGTTCAGTCAGTTTCGTTCCTGGTTTGACGTCACAAACACACCCAGCGTTCGCCCAGACACTCCCCCGTTTCTCCAGCCACTCCCACGTTTTTCCCTGAAACGCCTGCGTTTTTCCGCACACTCCCATAAAACGGCCAGTTTCCGCCCAGAAACACCCACTTCCTGTCAATCACACTCCGATCACCAGAACGATGAAAAATCTTCATTAGGCCGTGAGTAAAATACCAAACTTTTGTGTTAATTTACTTGGCGCAGGCGCACTGCGAACATTGCACATGCGCAGTTTGCGACTAATCGCTCCGTTGCAAAAAAAACTAACGAGCAAACAACTCGGAATGACCCCCTATGACCTTGTTGATATTTTAAATGTCAGTATATGTCGGGATTTTGATCTTAACGGGATTTCGGACGTTGGTCATTGGTTGTCGGTATTTTGAGCGTCTGGATTTTGATTGTAGGTAAAGTGACCGCATCCCCTGGTATGAGTCAGCTGGAAGCTCTGCTAATGTTGGGCACCTTTTTGAAAAAAAATAAAGCATCTTATTTACATTACTATGTGGCTGGGATGCACAAGCATCTTCTGCTGATTAAAATGATATGCAGCCTGGGTTCTTCCCACCTTTACTAAGATGTGGAATAAAAAGCTTGGGGGGTAATTCCAAGTTGATCGCAGCAGGAATTTTGTTAGCAGTTGGGCAAAACCATGTGCACTGCAGGGGAGGCAGATATAACATGTGCAGAGAGAGATAGATTTGGGTGTGGTGTGTTCAATCTGCAATCTAAATTGCAGTGTAAAAATAAAGCAGCCAGTATTTAGAAACAAAATAACCCACCCAAATCTAACTCTCTCTGCAAATGTTATATCTGCCCCCCCCTGCAGTGCACATGGTTTTGCCCAACTGCTAAAAAATTTCCTGCTGCGATCAACTTGGAATTACCCCCTTGGTGCAGATCTGGACGAGGACAAATGGGAGAAAATATTTGGACTAGCCCACACTTGTTCTGCTAGCACACTAGTTATTGAGACTCAAAACAAACTAATTTCAAGGCCCAGATACTCTCTCCAAGATGTTACTTGGTGTCCCTAATACTTGCTGGCGATGCTCTAACGGACCCAGAAATCCGTTTCACATTTGGTGGCTCTGCCCAGTTCTCCAACCCTATTGGAAAGAGGGTGGTATTCATGTGACCTCCTCCACTATCCCGACCGCTCACTATCACGATGGTCGGCATGCCTACCAACAGGGACTATTTCCACTCGTGGGTGTCCACGACACCCATAGAGTGGGAATAGAACCCGTGGCGACAGCAGGTCGCCACCGAGCCCGCAGCGTGGCGAGCACAGCGAGCCCACAAGGGGCTTGCTGCACTCGCCCCTCCCAGCCGGGATCCCGGCGTCGGTAAGCTGACCGGCGGTCTCCTGACCGCCGGTCAGCCGTACTACACCTTTGGAAAGAGGTTCTTTCTGTCTCTGCTACAATTCTGCTGGAAGAAGTTTCCATACACCCTTTGTTTTGTCTCTTCCACTTCTCGTCTGGATCTAAAAATAGTCATTACTATGTCATTTAAACAATGCTGCAAAGTCTTTAATCCCTGGCGTTCTCCTCCCCCTCAATGGTTGTAGATTGGTTTAATAGGATTGACCGGTACATGGAAATGGATGACATACTGTCATCGATTGACGATGGTTATACATCTTTCAGAGACACGTTGTTTAGATGGCTGAATTTTAAAGACTCCCTTATTTTCAGGAAGATCCCCATACCTAGTACACCTTAGACCCCCTAGACCAGCCGTGGCCAACCTGTGGCTCTTGAGCCGCATGCGGCTCTTTCTTTATTCAAATGTGGCTCCCGACACTCAGTCACCTGACCACAACGGAAACTGGTGCACTCCAACCAGACACACAGCAGCACTAAGGCAACTGAAAACTGAGGGAACCAGATGCTGGGCTGTAGTGACATATGAGGGTTGGCTGGAGTGACACAAGGGGGAGCTGGCTGGAGTGACACAGAAGGATCCTGGCAGGAGAGACATAATGGGGGAGCTGACTGGAGTGATACAGGAGGGTGCTGGCTGGAGTGACACAGGAGGGTGCTGGCTGGAGTGACACAGGAGGGTGCTGGCAGGAGTGACACAATGGGGAGCTGGCTGGAGTGACAAAGGAGAATCATGGCAGGAGAGACACAATGGGGAGCTGACCATCCAAACGGCAGTTGGAGAAAGGAATTACCATATCCAGGGAGCCTTTAACCCGGGAGACTGCCTGGAACATCGTTTTACATCCATGCGAATTTGGGGACTCGCAAGGTTCCCATAATTTCTGGTAATTACATCTCCTTTGCCTGCTGGTGTTCCCCTTGTCACTTGTGTGTCAATTTTTATGGGATTGGATTTCATGGAATTTTTATGTGTTTTATTGTCGTATTAAAAAACGTTTTTGCACTATCCTGCCTTTATTTCCTCTATTTTATGATCATCTGGAGAGGAAATTAATCAGGAGAAGGAGTACTCTAAAGAATACGGAGGAACCTATTTTATATGCTGAAGATACAAGTGGTAATCAGGGATGTATACTGTTGATACTACTCCTGTCACTCTATGATATATTATTATAGCCTTTTCCCCATACACGCAGTTTGCTAGGAGCGCCACATTTCGATTTCACCCTATTTTTGTTCTATATTGTATTGTTTTGTGGGGGTGAGGGAGACGCCCCTATTGTGTGATTTTTGATTGAGGCTGCACCTTTTGTTGCGCACCATTTAGAAATCAGTTCCTTTCTACAATGGGGAGCTGACTGGAGTGACACAGGAGGGTGCTGGCTGGAGTGACACATGGAAGAGCTGAAGTGTGTTATGTGAATATGGCTTTTTCAATATATTTTATGTGGATCTGGATTTTTAAATTATTTTATGTGGAAGTGTCTTTTTCAATGTATTTTATGTGGATCTGGCATTTTCATTGTATTTTTATACCAGGTGTGTGGCCTAGCAGGCACAAGGTCACACCCCATTTTTGCACACGCGCCTTCGGCTTGATGTCGGCTCTTTGACGTACCTAACTAGATTTGTTGGCTCTTTGTCTCTGACTGGTTGGCCACCCCTGCCCTAGACATTCCTATAACTGGACGTTTCTCCATTTGGCTCTCCTCTCTTTACTTTGTTATTTTCTTTTGTATATTGGATCAGGTCTTATTCTACCTTTATTCCTTTTTTCTGTCTATTTTCTTTCCTCTTTATTTCTTCCTTTATTTCTTTCCTTCCTATTGTCTTGGATTTTGGTTTACTGTGTTCTCATCATTAGTTTTACGAAAATATTTTTCTCATACGTCCTAGAGGATGCTGGGGACACCAAAAGAACCATGGGGTATAGATGGGATCCGCAGGAGACATGGGCACTTTAAGACTTTGAAAAAGGGGTATGCACTGGCTCCTCCCTCTATGCCCCTCCTCCAGACTCTAGTTTTAGAATTGTGCCCAGTGAGACTGGACGCACTACAGGGAGCTCTACTGAGTTTCTCTGAAAATACTTTTTTGTTAGGTTTTTTATGTTCAGGGAGGCTGCTGGCAACAGCCTCCCTGCTTCGTGGGACTGAGGGGAGAGAAGTAGGACCCACTTCTAGTGAGTTCAAGGGCTCTGCTTCTGGCTACAGGACACCATTAGCTCCTGAGGGTTTGATCGCTGGGTACGCTCAGATGCTCGCTCCCATAGCCGTCCGTCACCCCCCTTACAGAGCCAGAAGTCAGAAGACAGGTGATTAGAAGAAGAAAGAAGACTTCAGTGACGGCATTTCCCTGAGGTACCGCGCAGCGGACGGATGCTGCGCGCCAAGCTCCCGCTCACACACAGAGCACTTCTAGGTGCAGGGCACGGGGGGGAGGGAGGGGCACCCTGGGCAGCTTAAAACACCTCAGCAAAAGTCTGGCAAAAGGGGACATTAGTGTAAGACACTGTCCTAACCCCCGCTAGTATAATCCGTATTATAAAAAAGCGGGACTGAAGCGCGCCATTAAGGGGCGGAGCTTCACCCCTACAGCTCACTCGGCGCCATTTCCTCTGCGCTGGCTGCAGAAACGCTGGTCCTTCCTCACACCGCTGAACAAGTATCAGGGTGCAAAACGGGGGGGCCCAGGTTATTTGGTGCAATATATAATATAGAAAGCGCTACAGGTCTGGGGCATTTTAGTTAACGCTTCTGACCCATTGATTTGGCGCTGTGGGAGTCCGCACCGGTAGGGGCACGTCTCAAACTCTTCAGTCAGTTCTGGGTTCGTTCGGACCTGGACCCATGGGTTTTACAAATAATATCCCAAGGGTACAAACTGGAGTTTCAAGACATCCCCCCTCACCGATTTTTCAAATCGGCCTTCCCAGTTTCTCTTCTAGACAGGGAGGTAATTTGCAACAGCATACAAAAGTTGTGTCAAAATCAGGTTATCGTCAGGGTTCCCCAGTCACAACAGGGAGAAGGCTTTTATTCAAGTCTGTTTGTGGTTCCGAAGCCGGATGGCTCGGTCAGGCCAATTCTGAACCTGAAATCCCTCAATTTCTACTTAAAAAAATTAAAATTCAAAATGGAGTCTCTCCGAGCAGTGATCCCCAGTCTGGAGGAAGGGGATTTTATGGTGTTGGTGGACATAAAAGATGCCTACTTACATGTTTCCATTTATCCTCCACATCAGGCTTACCTGAGATTTGCAATTCAGGATTGTCATTAGCAATTTCAGACGTTGCCGTTTGGTGTCCACGGCTCCGAGGATTTTTACCAAAGTAATTGCGGAAATGATGGTTCTCCTTCGCAAGCAAGGAGTCACAATTATCCCGTACTTGGACGATCTCCTGATAAAGGCGAGATTCAGGGACCAGTTGGTGAAAAACGTGGCCCTGTCCCTGACAGTTCTTCAACAACACGGTTGGCTCCTGAATTTGCCAAAATCACAGTTGATTCTGGCAACGAGGTTGTCATTTTTAGGGATGATACTGGACACATAACTACAGAGAATTTTTCTTCCGGTTAAAAAGGCTCAGGAACTTCAGAGCCTGGTCAAACAAATTCTGAAACCACCAAGAGTGTCAATCCATCAGTGCACTCGGTTGCTGAGGAAGATGGTGGCGACCTACGAGGCCATTCAGTTTGGCAGATTCCATGCCAGAGTATTTCAGTGGGACCTGTTGGACAAGTGGTCCGGATCCCACCTGCATATGCACCTGAAGATAGTCCTGTCTTCAAAGACCAGAATATCACTCCTGTGGTGGCTGCACAGCTCTCACCTCCTGCAGGGGCGCAGGTTCGAGATCCAGGACTGGATCCTAATAACCACAGATGCAAGTCTCCGAGGATGGGGTGCAGTCACGCAAGGGGTAAACTTCCAAGGAAGATGGTCAAGCCTGGAAACTTGTCTCCACATAAGCGTTCTGGAGTTAAGGGCCATTTACAACGGCCTTGTGCAGGCGGAACATCTTCTTTGCAATCTGCCGTGGTGATCCAATCGGACAATGTGACAGCAGTAGCGTACATAAACCGCCAGGGCGGAACAAAAAGCAGAGCGGCAATGGCAGAAGTCACATAGGTTCTCCGCTGGGCAGAGAAGCATACAAGAGCGCTGTCAGCGATCTTCATTCCAGGAGTGGACAACTGGGAAGCAGACTTCCTCAGCAGACACGATCTCCATCCAGGAGAATGGAGCTTCCATCAAGAGGTCTTCACAGAAATGACAAGTCGTTGGGGAATTCCTCACATAGACATGATGGTGTCACGCCTCAACAAAAAGCTTCAGAGATATTGTTCCAGGTCCAGGGACCCTCAAGCAATAGCAGTGGATGCACTGGTGACACTATGGGTGTTTCCGTCGGTGTATGTGTTCCCTCCACTTCCTCTCATTCCAAAAGTTCTAAAGATCATAAGAAGAACAAAGGTTCAAGCAATCCTCATTGTCCCAGACTGGCAAAGGAGGCCTTGGTATCCAGATCTTCAGGAATTACTCATAGGAGATCCCTTGCCTCTTCCTCTATGCGAGGACCTGTTACAGCAGGTGCCGTGCGTATACCAAGACTTACCGCGGCTACGTTTGACGGCATGGCGGTTGAACGCCAGATCCTAGCATGGAAGGGTATTCCCAGTGAAGTCATTCCCACACTTCTTCATGCCAGGAAGGGAGTAACGTCTAAACATTACCACCGCATTTGGGGGAAGTATGTGTCTTGGTGTGAATCCAAGAAGGCTCCTGCGGAAGAGTTTCAGCTAGGACGTTTTCTCCATTTTCTACAAGCAGGTGTAGAGGCGGGCCTAAAGTTGGGCTCAATTAAGGTTCAAATTTCAGCCTTATCGGTTTTCATTCAAAAACAATTGGCCTCCCTTCCAGAAGTCCAAACTTTCGTGAAGGGTGTGTTGCACATCCAACCTCCATTTGTGCCCCCTGTGGCACCATGGGATCTTAACGTGGTGTTGCAGTCCCTTCAATCGCATTGGTTTGAGCTTTTACAGACGTGGAGTTGAAGTTTCTCACTTGGAAAGTGGTCATCCTGTTGGCTTTGGCGTCCGCAAGGCGGGTGTCTGAGTTAGCGGCCTTGTCTCACAAGAGTCCTTATTTAATCTTTCATGAAGATAGAGCAGAGTTGAGGACTCATCAACAATTTCTGCCGAAGGTGGTTTCATCTTTCCACATGAACCAACCTATTGTGGTGCCAGTGGCTACTGCCTCTTTCGTTGAGTCAAAATCTTTGGATGTGATCAGAGCTCTGAAAATCTATGTCGCCAGAACGGCTCGGGTTAGGAAAACCAAAGCTCTGTTTGTCCTGTATGCTCCCAACAAGATTGGGTGTCCTGCTTCCAAACAGACCATTGCACGCTGGATCTGTAACACGATTCAGCATGCTCATTCCACGGCCGGATTACCATTACCGGAATCGGTGAAGGCCCATTCTACTAGAAAGGTGGGCTCTTCTTGGGCGGCTGCCCAAGGGGTCTCGGCATTGCACTTTTGCCGAGCTGCTACTTGGTCGGGTTCGAACACTTTTGCGAAGTTTTACAAGTTTGATACCCTGGCCGATGACGACCTTAAGTTTGGTCGATCGGTGCTGCAGAGTCATCCGCACTCTCCCGCCCGTTGTAGAGCTTTGGTAACCCCATGGTTCTTTTGGTGTCCCCAGCATCCTCTAGGACGTATGAGAAAATAGGATTTTAATACCTACCGGTAAATCCTTTTCTCTTAGTCCGTAGAGGATGCTGGGCGCCCGTCCCAGTGCGTACTGTATCTGCAGTTATTAATTCTGGTTACACGCATGTTGTGTTATGTTATGTTTATAGTCAGCCTGTTGCTGACATTGGTTCATGCCGTTGGCTTGGGTTCTGTTGAATGCCACGTTGTGCGGCGTGTTTGCGGTGTGTGCTGGTATGAATATTACCTTAGTTTAACAATAAATCCTTTCCTCGAAATTTGTCCTTATCCCTGGGCACAGTTCCTATAACTGGAGTCTAGAGGAGGGGCATAGAGGGAGGAGCCAGTGCACACCCCTTTTTCAAAGTCTTAAAGTGCCCATGTCTCCTGCGGATCCCGTCTATACCCCATGGTTCTTTTGGTGTCCCCAGCATCCTCTACGGACTAAGAGAAAAGGATTTACCGGTAGGTATTAAAATCCTATTTTTTATTTTGTTCATCTAAATTTCTGTACTGTTCCATTTGCTTCTCTAATGATATAAATGTATTTAAATGCGGTTACAGCAAAGTGTTAAGCTGTGATTTGTCTTTTATTGATGACTATATTGACAATTGTTGTTTACTATATTCGCTATATATTTTATAGTTTTGATTTATGTCTATCCTATTGTGATGTGCCGAATTCAATCCATTAAAAATAATTTGCACTAAAATGATATGCGGCATGCCTATATTCTATGTGCAACTGTGGCTGTTTCTGCATTTGAAATGCTACGTTACAGTGATTTCCAGGAATACACTGTAACGTAGCATTTCCTATGCAGATACAGCTACAGTCACACACAGAATATAGGCATGCCACATGTCATTTTAATCAGCAGAAGCTGCTTGTGCTCCTAGGTATACCAAATGCCCTAGACCAAATGCCCTAGGCATTTGCCTAGTTTGACTATGCCCGGCTCTGCCCTTACTACTCCTGACTCCACCTACTTCTTAGTCTACAGTATGTTCTTACAAATATAATTCATATTAATTTACAACAACATACAAGTGTACATCATTCTCTTTATTAAAATACACAACAGAGCTCATCCTGCTGGGGATTTAAACATGTACCATAGACAAACATTTGGTATTTGGCTGGTTCTGTTAGGTAAAGCTGGCACTTCATTGGTGTAGGTCACACACACAGAAAAAGGAAGGCATTTTCCCAATTGACCAAGCCCTGGCTTAGCAGATGTAGAGGATTAGAAGGTGCTCACTGTAGAAATTATTTAGTGTAGGGGGCTGATCACAGAGGACAGATTGGTGCACACCAAAGCAGAGCTGTAACTACACATTTTGGTGCCCTGTGTACATAAAGATCATTGGTGCCTCCGTCCATACCCTAGGTAGGGAGAGTGTACATGGCATGCACCGAAAAATAGGGCGCAACATAGAAACATAGAATTTGATGTCGGATAAGATTAAGAACCACTTGGCCCATCAAGTCAGCTTCTTTTTTACCATATTTTTACCTCAAACCTTAGTTGATCCTTATTTCTTTGTGTAGGGGTTTGACCACACAATATTACCTTAATACAAATTGTGCCACACAGTAGTGCACCTTAGACACATTACAAATAGAAATGAGCGGGTTCGGTTCTAAGAGAACCAAACCCTACCGGACTTCACGTCACGAGCCTAGACCCGAGTCAGGCTCTGGTTTTCCCGCCTGACTCACAAACCAGAACGAGCCAAAACATCATCATCCCGCTGTTGGATTCTCGCAGGGTTCGATTCCATGTAAGGACCTGAGCGTCGCCGCCATTTTCACTCCAGTCTCGGAGAGTGTAGTGAGAGGACGTGTCTCCGTCCCCAGTGTCTGTGTGGGCAGGAAAGTGGGGTGGCGATTCCAGTGCTGTCTTGTGCTGCTCATTCCACTGTAGTGTCTTATGCATCAGTCCAGCCAGTCACAGTGGTGGTGCCCTCTGCTGCTATACGTCCCCAGTGCTGCTGTATGGGTTTTGCTGTGTTGTCTTGCATCAGACCAGGGGTAGTATCTTGTGCAACATCAGTCCAGTGACCAGTTACAGTGGTGGTGTCCTCTGCTGCTATATATCCATTCCAAATTCGACTTTTTGAAATTCGACATTTGTCAAATTCGACATTTCTGCAATGATACAAATGCGGCATTTCGACAAAAGTAATGCGCGTCGGAGCTGTCAGACGCGCATCGCACAGCCCCCTCCATTATCTTCAATGGTGGGAACTTTGCGGTCAGCGGTGAGGTCACCCGCGGTCAGCGGCTGACCGCGGGTAACCCCACCGCTGACCGCAAAGTTCCCACCATTGAAACTAATGGAGGGAGCTGTGCAATGCGCTGTCTGCCAGCTCAGACGCGCAAAGCCAATCAGGAGAGTGCCACGAAGTGGCGCTTCCTGATTGGCAGAAGGGACCTTCTGTGACAGGAGTCACGGGGGGTCTCTGCATTGGGGGAAAGGGGTCCCATGTGTAAACATGGGACCCCTTTCAGTCCGTCTGGTTCGGGTAAATGCGTTTGTTTTTTTTTGCCACGTACGTGGATTACAATAAAATAACTGGACACTGGATCAGGTGAGTATAATTTTATTTTCAGGTACCTCGGACGTCGACATTGGAGACGTGGCCAGAGTCGGCGTGTCAACATAGGTAAGTATGTGTGTCGGCATGTATGTAATAAAGTTATACTTTCACGGTGTCTGTGTCCTGTTTTTATTTGGGTATTTTTTTTGCAGTAGAACTACAGGTACCAGCGGGCCCGTGCCCCCCCCCCCCCCGCATGCTGGTACTTGTGGTTCTCCAAGTACTGGCTTGCGGGGGAGGCTTGCTGGGACTTGTAGTTCTTCTGCAAAAAACAATATTCTTACATTTTCAACAAGGCTATCAGCCTCCCATCCGCAGCCCTTGGATGGGGGGGGACAGCCTCGGGCTTCACCCCTGGCCCTTGGGTGGCTGGGGGGGACCCCTTGATTGAAGGGGTCCCCACTCATCCAAGGTACCCCGGCCAGGGGTGACTAGTTGGGTATTTAATGCCACGGCCGCAGGGCGCTGTGTAAAAGTGACCCCGGCTGTGGCATTATCTGTCCAGCTAGTGGAGCCCGGTGCTGGTACAAAAAATACGGGGGACCCCTACTCTTTTTGTCCCCCGTATTTTTTGCACCAGGACCAGGCGCAGAGCCCGGTGCTGGTTGTTAAAATACGGGGGA
This sequence comes from Pseudophryne corroboree, assembly GCF_028390025.1. Classification (NCBI taxonomy): domain Eukaryota; kingdom Metazoa; phylum Chordata; class Amphibia; order Anura; family Myobatrachidae; genus Pseudophryne; species Pseudophryne corroboree. The sequence continues at coordinate 633,445,429 of NC_086445.1, forward strand.
TCCCCTGTCATTTTTTCCCCCATATTTTGGCAACCAGGACCGGCTCAAAGAGCCCGAGGCTGTTTATGCTTAGGAGGGGGGACCCCACGCAAAAATTTTTGGGGGTTTTTACAGTTTTTTCAACATTTTTAAAAATCTAATCAAAATCCGTCAAATCGGCCGTTTTTCAACAGCGGGACTGTCAAATTCATTTTTTATTGAATATGTCGAATTCCGGCACCCACCTGCCGGAATTCGATGGTCGAATTGTGTCGAATTTAAAAACGGGCGAAAAAGTGCCGCAATTCGCCCGGAATTGCATATACCCCTTGAACTGATTCATTGGCGGACTGGAGGAACTTGGAAGTGGTGCAGGAGAGGTGGGAAAAACTGAAAAGTACAATACTAAGGGCAACAGACCTTTGTATCAAAAGGGTTAGGAAAAGCACCAGGAAAAGGAAGCCAGTGTGGTTCACAAAAGAAGTATCAACTAGTGTGAAAGCAAAATAGATGGCTTTTAGGAAATACAAACAGACTCAAAATAATAATGACAAAGAAGTGTATCTTGACAGGCGGAAGGATGCTAAGAAAGTGATCAGATGTGCAAAGGCAGAAGCTGAGAAGAAAATGGCCCTGTCAGTAGAGAAAGGGGGCAAAACTTTTTTTAAGTATATAAATGAAAGGAGAAAATCAAATGGAGGAATAATAAGACTTAAGACAGAGAGTAAGAATTTGGTGGAGGGAGACAAGGCAATAGCAGATCACCTAAATAATTATTTTTGCTCAATATTTACTACAGAAGGAGAAGGGAAGGGGCCACAGTTAACTTGCAAGGACATTCATAAAAAGAATGTTGATAAAAGTACATTTACAGAGGAGAAGGTCCTAACTGAACTTTCAAAACTAAAAGTGGATAAATCAATGGCGCCAGATGGGATACACCCAAGGATACTAAAAGAGCTAAAAGATGTGCTGGTGGCACCATTAACAGAATTATTTAACCAGTCACTAAATACAGGTGCAATTCCAGAGGACTGCAAAAAAGAGCAATTGTAGTTCCACTGTACAAAAGTGGAAGCAAGGAAGAAGCAAGTAACTACAAACCAGTAAGCCTTACATCAGTAGTAGGACAAGTAATGGAAAAACTATTAAAAGAAAGAGTTGTGGAATATATTAAATCAAACAACTTACAGGATCCAAAACAGCATGGATTTACTGGTGGGAGATCATGCCAAACAAATCTTATTGACTTTTTTGACCCGGTGATGAAAATAATAGATCAAGGGGGAGCTGTAGATGTAGCATATCTAGACTTTAGTAAAGCATTTGACACTGTCCCACATTGCAGACTGCTAAATAAACTTGAAAGCGTGGGGGTGGATTCTAAAATAGTTAAATGGATAAGAACCTGGTTGCAGGATAGGAAACAGACAATTGTAGTAAATGGAGTGCAATATATGGAGGGAAATGTTACCGGTGGAGTACCCCAGGGATCTGTACTCGGACCAGGTCTCTTTAGTATCTTTGTTGGTGACATTGCAAATGGTATTGAAGGGAAAGCATGTCTTTTTGCAGATGATACAAAGATAGACACAAACAGGGTAGACACACCGGGAGGGGTAAAACAAATGATTGATGACCTAGCTAGGCTTGAAAAATGGTCAGGAACGTGCCAACTACAGTTTAATGCTAAAAAATGCAAAATCATGCACTTGGGTCTCAAAAACCCAAAGGCTAAATATAGTATCAAGGGTTCTGTAATGGAAACTACTGAGGAGGAAAGGGATTTAGGAGTCACTATTTCAAGTGACTTAAAGGCAGGAAAGCAATGCAACAAAGCAATGAGAAAGGCAAGCCAGAGGCTTGGTTGCATAGGGAGAGGAATCAGTAGCAAGAAAAGAGAAGTAATAATGCCACTGTATAGGTCATTGGTACAGACTCATCTGGAATACTGTGTCCAGTTCTGGAGACCATATCTCCAGAAGGATATAAATACATTAGAGAGTGTACAAAGAAGGGCAACTAAAATGGTGCATGGCCTACATCACAAAACTTACCCGAAAAGGCTAAAAGATCTTAACATGGATAGTATGGAGGAGAGAAGTGAAAGGGGGGACATGATAGAAACTTTCAAATATACTAAAGGTTTTAACAAAGTTCAGGAGGGAAACATTCTTCAAAGGAAGAGAAGTATTAGAACTCGAGGACATACACTGAAACTGGAGGGAGGCAGGTTCAGGGGAAATTTAAGGAAAAATTACTTCACAGAAAGGGTAGTGGATAAGTGGAATAGCCTCCCATCAGAGGTGGTAGAGGCTAAGACTGTAGAGCAATTTAAACATGCTTGGGATAGGCATATGAATATCCTTACAAAGAATTAAGGTTCAAAAAGGGTTGCGATTACCTAAAGGATAAAAAAAAAAGGGCAGACTAGATGGGCCAAGTGGTTCTTATCTGCCGTCAAATTCTATGTTTCTATGTCATTGCCCTCTTTTACTTCTTGGCATGATGTGCTATTTGGGTACTATTTTTTTTAAGTGCCCTCCTGTCTGACACTGCAGTGCTACTCCTAGATGGGCCAATTGTTTGTGTCGCTTACCTTAGTCATACAGCTACCTCATTGCACCTCTTTTACATCTTTGCATGATGTGCTGTTTGGGGCTTTTTTTTTTATATCTGCCCTCCTGTCTGACACTGCATTTCCACTCCTAGATGGGCCATGTGTTTGCATGCGCCGCAGGACATTGGGGTATTTTTTACAAAAAATATCCCAATGATGCTGCGGTGAGGCATCGCAGGGACTGAGCTTGCTCGCAAGCTCTGTCCCTGCATGCAATAACTGATACATCCATGCGATGTACTCTATTATCGCAGTGCGAGTCTGGTCAAGTTTGCGGATGCAGATGGTGATAAATAAACCTCTGTATCTTTTTGGTTTCTTTGACATCACTAATCTCTGGTAATGTTGACTCCTGCACTTCCACAGTCTAAAACATAATCCATACTTGCCGACATTTTATTTTACTACTCTGAGAGAAGCCTGGATGGGAGATGCAGGTACAGCTGATAAGGACGTGCCAGGCGCTTGCATCAATAATAGGTCAATGATGACAGACAGGACAAAAAAGAAAAGCGTCACAGTGACCCCACCCTTACAATTGGATATGCGATTGTGGCATTTTATTCCCCATTCTACACACTTGACTAGAAAGTGGGAAGGATTTGGGAGGACCACCTATTCTTCTGAATGTTGGACTGCTGTAAAATTCAGATATTCCCGGAGAGTGGGTAAGTATGGCATAATCTGTGGTTTACTACTTACCTATATTCCACTCCCTACATCATAACACAGATTCAGTTCCCAAGGGGCTCTAGATAATATTCTTGTTTTTGCCCCTCCACACCTCCATATGTCATAGATTCTAAATGGTGTGGGGTAATCTGAACCTCTCAGTCTTCACTTGGCCCTAGGTAGGAGCCTAGGTTGCACATCAAAAGTACAAGCTAGGAAAATACTGCTGCTGATGCAGCCTCGATAGGTCACTGTGTACGCTCAGTACTCACATCTGAAATAGTCTGTAATGCTGTTATTCTATATTTGCCCATTTCAAAAGTGGGGATATCCTGACAGCGCATTTGGTGGAGATTACCCACAATGTGCAGAACCTAGACAGACACACGTTAAAATGAAATAGATTAAACAGATAAATTGCTTAAAAAAGTTAATATTTCTGGAACATTTACTCATTTTATACTGCCATTGTGACTGGTGTACACAGGGTCGGACTGGCCCACAGGGGTACAGTGGAAACCACCGGTGGGCCCCACTGCCTGGAGGCCCTCCTCCTCCTCTAGTGATCAGGTTCCAGACTGTGTTCTTGAATTATACATTATACATATGTTACCTTATACTGCACAGGACTATGGTGTATTCTCTACAGTGCATTGCCAATATTTATCTGGTACATTATCATGCACGCACTAGCAGTATTTATTTATTTGTCAAGGGGCCCAGCCCATGCACTCACTAATGGTTAGGCAATACAATGTAGCGGCTGGCTCCACCCCCTCTGGAGACTGACCACACCCCTAAACATGGGCCCCTACCACAGCATTCCCCGGTGGGCCCTTCACGCCCCAGTCCGACACTGGGTGTACATTAAAGAAATAAAAAGAAAAAGTACAAGTTATACAGTGTCTTTCATTACACGGTACTCGGAAAGGGTTAAGTTATGACTAGAGATTGTACAGAAATTACTGAGACTACACGACCCAGAATAAATATTCTTGATATGAAATAAGACTACAAGAATGAACCTATAACCTCAGAGATAGCTGAACAAGAGCCGAATCTCAGCCGAGTGTTATAGATATGCATGCAGTGAAGCTGAATTGAGGTTATTGAATTCTTTTTTTGTACTTTCTTTAAGTGTGTACAACCTTTTCTGTATTTAGATGAAAAAATAAAAGGATTACAGTTTAAATGAAAAGAAAGTTTAAACACATTAAACTCAAAATAGACGCAATCAAACTGATGCTGAAATATAAAGTAAGAGCAACATCCATATATTGTATATACTCGTATAACACATATGTACACACTGTCTCCTGTGCCAGGTGAGTCAGGGAAACTAACTGACAGAAGCCCTGTTGACGGTGGGTAAGTAAATAGAGGAAGGGGGGTCCTGTTGGAATATCCTCAGGAGTTTTAAATGGAGACTCTGACTTGAGGCAGACGCTTGATAAACAAGACCCGCCGCTTCCTATTTCCATCACACTTCTATTGAAATTCACCCTTTTGGCTGTGGGATATGCCAGGAAGCAAATTACCATGGAACGCCTTCTTCGGAACTTTTAACTTCATTCCTGCTGAAGACATCAACAGCTTTGTAAGTGGATCAGGGAAGCATTTCACAAATGTTCTCTTCTACAGCCATAGCACTAATCAAAGGAATCCCATGCATTGACATCATCAGACCCTCCAGCATGCCCTCTTCCAACAGGCTACAAAATGCTCTGCTCCTGGACCTCCCACTTAATTTATGATTGTCATCACCTATGTTAAAAATGCATTAACTCATCAATTAGCTGGTCTGATGAAAGTTACTGCAATCATAAATTAAGTGGGAAGGTTAGGAGCACAGCAGTTTCTACCATGTGCCATGCATCTGAGCAAATACAAGTAAACCATGACAGGGCTGTAACTAGGTATGTGCGGAGGGGGCACCGCACATAGCGCTGCAGGGTAGGGGGGGCGTTGCAGGCGGCACTTGCCAATTAAATGTTTTAATTACTTTCAGTTGCATCTTCCCCGCTTTTTGACGCCTAGCATCTCCTGACCGCCCCTGTCTTCTACCCTGGCCCCTTCTAATGTATACTTATACAACATTCATGAACTCAACTTGAGATATCACTGTTATAATTTTTCGGGCCACAGATAGCATCTCCTGCATGCCCCTGTCATTTACAAAAAAATTCTACACCATCAAATTAATTGTATGTGCAAAACATGGGACGTGCTGGAATTTGCCCAGATGTAATGCACGCACAATATTGGTGGCATTGTCCGATATCACAAATCCCCAGGAGAGTCTAAGTGGGGTAAGCCATTGTGCAATGATGTCCCTCAGTTTCCGTAAGTGGTTGTCAGCGGTGTGCCTCTTACGGAAAGCGGTGATACATAGCGTAGCCTGCCTAGGAACGAGTTGGCGTTTGCAAGATGCTGCTACTGCTGCCGCTGCTGTTGTTGCTGCGGGAGGCAATATATCTACCCGGTGGGCTGTCACAGTCATATGGTCCTGTCTGCCCTTTTCCACTTGTCCACATGTCCGTGGTTAAGTGGACAGTGGGTACAACTGTATTTTTTAGGACACTGAGGACACTTTTTCTGGTATCTCTGTACATTCTCGGTATCGCCTACTTAGTGAAGTGGAATCTAGATGGGATTTGGTACCGGGGACACACTACCTCCATCAATTCTCTAAGTCCCACTGAACTAATGGTGGATACCGGATGCATGTCTAACACCAACATAGCTGTCAAGGCCTCAGTTATCCACTTTCAACAGGATGACTGCTGTCCTATTTCATCTTCCTCGCAAAGGACTGTTGGACAGTCAATTACTTACTTGAAGTAGTACAAGTGGTCTTCCGACTTCCCCTCTGGGATGACGATAGACTCCCAGCACCAACAACAGCAGTGGCAGCAACAGCAGCAGTAGTCATAAAACTCAAGGATCCTCCGGAGTAATCCTGGTTAGCAGAGGACTCCTCAGTCTTGCCAGTGACATGGCCTGCAGAACTTCTGACGTTCCTGACTGAGGAGGAAGTTGACGTTGAGGGAGTTGGTGGTGTGTCTTGCTTGGGTACAAGAGGAAGAAGGGATTTAGGTGTCAGTGGACTGCTTACGCTCTTACCCAAAGTTTCAGAACTCCACACTGACTTCTGATGAATGCGCAGATGGTGATGTATAAGGGAGGATGTTCCTAGGTGGTTAACGTCCTTACCCCTACTTATTATGGATTGACAGAGGCAACACATGGCTTGACACCTGTTGTCCGGATTTGTGGACAAATAATTCCACACCGAAGAGGTGGCTTTTTTGGTATTTTGGCCAGGCATCACAATGGGCTTATTCATCCCACGGACAACAACTGTCTCCCCTGGTGCCTGATTTAAACAAACCACATTACCATCAGAATCCTCCTCGTCAACTTCCTCCTCAGCACCAGCAACACCCATATCCTCATCCTGGTGTACTTCAACAGTGACATCTTCAATTTGAATATCAGAAACTGGACTGTGGGTGCTACTTGCAGCACTTTTGCCACCTTAACTCTTATAATTTTTCTAGCGGGAGGATGAGAGCTTCTATCGTCATGTGAAGCTGAACCACTAGTCATGAACATAGGACAGGGCCTAAGCCGTTCCTTGCCACTCCATGTCGTAAATGGCATATTGGCAAGTTTACGTTTCTCCTCAGACCATTTCAATTTATTTTTTGGGGTCTTTTTCCTGAACTCTGGCTTTTGGATTTTTTTTTTAATTTCAATAATTTTCATTGAGTTTTTGTTTATGCATGTAAATACAACAAGACTGTAAACCCCCCCCCCCCCCCCCCCCCCCAGCAAGCAAATATCAGTTAACAATTACACTGCATGTGTCGATTATCAGTAGTAATACATATAAGAAGAACAGTAAAAAAATAAATGATTTTGTGAGCAATAACGTATCATTTCTGGTCGTTATTTGTTTTCGTTATATTCAGAAAACAAAAAATATATAACATATGTATAGCAGAGTCCACATGAGGTCTTCAAGAAGTCGTCTAAATAAGTAACATACTGTATATCTATCGGCAACTATCTTTAAATACATTTATTGATGTATATATGGTGAGTCTAACCACCTCTCCCAGATTTTATAGTATTTTGTTTTCGGCTTGTCTAGACATATACACATATTTCTCATGTTTGACAACTTCATTAGTAAGAGATATCCAAGCTGCGGTACTAGGACTTCTAGTAGACATCCACAATCTAGCTATACAGGTTTTAACTAGCATACAAAAGTTGACAATATAGCGTTGCATATTTTTATCCAGAACATCAGCATCGAAGGCTGCCAGCAAGCACACACTGGGAGTACAAGCATCTAGGGGTACTCCAGTGGAGACAATGATCCTAATAGTCTCAGACCAGAATAAGTTGATCACAGGACAAGAGCATATCAGGTGCCAGAACGTGCCCTCAGTTGAGTTTCACTTAGGACATCTGGAATCCATCCTACCCCCCAAACCTAAGTAGACGCTCAGGCGTGATATATACCCTGTGTAGAATAAATATCTGAATTTGCTGATACTGCGCCGAAGTGGAAGAAATGTGTTGACCAATCAGGGCACCCTCCCAGCTATCCTGAGATAGGGGGCCTAAGTCAGCCTCCCACTGTACACGGAGGTGTGGCATGTCATTCACATGATGTGCATCGAGCAGGGCAGAATATATCCGGGAAACAAGATGAGAGCCATTCAATGACAATAACATTTGTTTAATAGGTGATTGGTGTATCCTAATAGAATTATCAGGGAATTGGGCAGAGCAAGCATGTCGCAATTGTAGATAGCAATAGAAATAAGTATGGGGAATCGGATATTCCAACTGTAATTAAGAGAATGTTTTAAATGTAGTCCCTGAGTATATCTGCCCAATAGAAACGATGCCCCATCTATCCCATATATCACGTAGCTGCAGACCCATCAGTTCTTTGAGCCCAGTAGTGCCATCCAGCGGGGTATCGGGATCCCAACCTTCCCTTAACATAAGGGTTTCAGCCAGCCTCCAAATCAATACAGCCTGCTTAAATATCGTTAGTCTTAGCAAGTTATTGTTACCAGAGAGCAGGCAATTCAATGGAGTAAGACCAGGAGTGAGATCAGAGACCACCATAAAGGGGAGATCCAATCCAGTCCTGTTTGTAAGCCACTCAAAAATATGAGCCAGTTGTGCGGCAAAATAATAAAGTCTGAAGCAGGGCACCGCCATGCCTCCAGAGTCCCTACCATGAGTCAAAGTGTCCAATTTAATCCGTACTCTCTTACTAGACCAGATAATTGAGGAAAGCAGACTGTCTATTCGCTTAAAAACTGCTTGGGGAATATATATTGGAGAGTGCTGCAGTACATATATCAACTTGGGCTGTGCCGTCATTTTAATGAGACTAATTCTTCCCGTGACCGTTAATGGAAGTTTGCCCCACACCGCAATCCTTGATTTCAAATAGTCTATTTGGGGTTGTATATTAAGAGTGATATAGCGAGATGGGTCATTAGATATCCATATACCTAAATACTTAAAAATCTCTACCCATTGAAGTGGAAGAGATATACTAGGAGTCTCCAGGCAAGGTCCCTTGAAAGGCATTATACAGGATTTATCCCAGTTAATCAGCAGTCCTGAATATTTCCCAAAATTATTAATTATACTAAGGATCAAAGGCATGGTGATGACATAGTTGGACACAAACAGCAATATGTCATCTGCATACAGCGCTATCTAGTCCACTCTTGCACCAATACCAAATCCTGGTATAGCTTCAGTGTGACGGATGAGGCAAGCCAACGGCTCCACCGCCATCGCAAACAGTGTAGGCGAGAGGGGGCAACCCTCTCTAGTCCCCCTTTGTAATTGAAAAGAGGAGGAGATGAATCCATTAACAGATACTCTAGCTGTAGGGTTCAAGTACACTAGTTTAACCCATTTGATGAAACCGGGGCCTATCTCAAACCTCTCCATGGTCCCCCACAGGAACTCCCACTCAACAGAGTCAAACGCTTTGGCAGCATCCAATGAGACTATAACAGAAGTGTGGTCATCCCTATGGGGGACCTGCAGATGGGTAAACAATCTCCTAAGGTTAATCAGTGTGGACTTACCAGGCATAAACCCAGTCTGATCCTCATGGATCAGCTGAGTAATCACTGAATTAAGCCTAGTTGCTAAGATTTTGTCCAAAATTTTAATATCAGTAGTCAAGTGAGATATTGGTCTATATGACTCCACCTTAATGGGGTCCTTGTCAGGTTTCAGCAGGACTATAATTAGTGCTTCAGACATAGAGTCCGGTATTGTCTTCCTCTCAAACAATCCTGTAAACAATGTCAGCAACCTAGGCGCATAATAGTCACTATGTTTTTTATATAGTTCTAGCGGGATACTGTCCAATCCTGGTGTTTTACCACCAGGAAAGGACTGCACGGCTGCTTTCACTTCATCCAGTAAGAGTGGGGAGTTGAGCAACTCGCGTGCCTCAGAGGTTAATGTCGGTAGGGAAACAGTGTCAAGAAACGACCATAGATCCCTATCTTCACAAGTCAATCTAGTACTGTACAGATGACCATAGTAAGCTAAAAATTGATTAGCTATGTCGGGGGTCCGATTATACACATTGTCATCATGATCCTGAATTTCAATAATTGTGTTAGTCGATTGATCAGCACGCGCCAACCTAGCCAAGAAGCTACCGGGCCTGTCTCCAATTGCGTATTGTGAGTGTTTAGTGAAGAGTATCCTATATTTGGCCTTATCGATTAAGCAGTCACTAAACTCCCTCTGAGTCCGCACCCAGGCTTCCCTAGATGAACTCAAATTGTCAGTCAGGTAAGTAATTGCCAAAGATCTACAAGAAGCCTCTAACTCGGCTTCTCTCTTCCTGTAAGTCTTTTTAAAGTAGATACCGCTTGTATAAGAGTACCCCATAAATAAGATTTGAACGCATCCCAGAGTATAGACAAAGGAGCTGTGCCCTCATTAAGTTCCATAAACTCTGCCCATTGAGCCTCCAACTCCACACCAGTTCCCAGTCTGGTGAGCCAGAAAGGGTTCAATTTCCAAAATACCTGGCCCCGCTCCCCCCATGTCTAAAACCAGTGATACCGGGGAGTGGTCGGAGATCCCTCTTGTGTCGTACTGCACCAATTGAACCCGTGATAACAGTTCAGGGGATATCAAAGCCAGGTCTATTCTAGAGAAAGCGGAGTGTGTGAGTGAGAAATAGGAATACTGTTGAGTATCAGGGTATCTCTGACGGCATACATCGATCAATCCCATGCCCCCCACCAGTGCTTTAAATGAACCACCGCTCTGTCTGGGACCCACCCTAGTAGCAGTAAGTCTATCCAGAACCGGGTTTAGGGTATTATTGTAATCACCTAAGCTAATTACAGGAGTATTAGGGAATAAAGCAATAAACTCCACAGCCTTCTTGAGGAAATCAGGAGAATCCGGAGGTGGTACGTACACTGCTATTAATACAAGGGACACTGAATGCATCTGACACTTAATAAAAACTGATTTACCCCATCAATTTGCACTTGTTCCACTGTAAATGGAACCTGTTTCCTGATCAAAACCGAGACCCCCCTAGAGGAGGAGGTGTGAGTCGAGTGGTAAGCCCAACCCACCCAAGGCTTTTTTAGAGACATGACCTTAGCCCCCACCATATGTGTCTCCATCAGACATACAACATCGGCTGCGTAATGTTTGAGCTGTCTAAGGACCAGCATTCTCTTTATCTTGTCATTAAGACCCCTCACATTCCAAGAGAGAAACTTAACTACATTGGTCGCCATATTGCCTCAGTAGTCTATATATCAGAGACTCTGCCAAAACATATAGTACCTGACTCACAGTAAATTGTGCCTCCAAAACCTTCACATAGAACCAACACATTTTCCAGAACACATTGCAGTAAAAATAAAACATTAAAAATAGCAACAAATGCAAACTAGCCCCCCACAACCCCCCCCCCCACCCTGTATACCTCCCCGAACTTTGGCATACTTTGTCCCTTGAACTTCAACCAACCCCTCAACCAGTGACTAACTCAAGTTACCCACAGCACGTCCTGAGTAGGCAAAAAATTCAGTGGCGACAGAACATGTCGCAGTACTCTCCGTCCAGTATCTATTAGAGATGAGCGCCTGAAATTTTTCGGGTTTTGTGTTTTGGTTTTGGGTTCGGTTCCGCGGCCGTGTTTTGGGTTCGAACGCGTTTTGGCAAAACCTCACCGAATTATTTTTGTCGGATTCGGGTGTGTTTTGGATTCGGGTGTTTTTTTCAAAAAACCCTAAAAAACAGCTTAAATCATAGAATTTGGGGGTAATTTTGATCCCAAAGTATTATTAACCTCAAAAAACATAATTTACACTCATTTTCAGCCTATTCTGAACACATCACACCTCACAATATTATTTTTAGTCCTAAAATTTGCACCGAGGTCGCTGTGTGAGTAAGATAAGCGACCCTAGTGGCCGACACAAACACCGGGCCCATCTAGGAGTGGCACTGCAGTGTCACGCAGGATGTCCCTTCCAAAAAACCCTCCCCAAACAGCACATGACGCAAAGAAAAAAAGAGGCGCAATGAGGTAGCTGTGTGAGTAAGATTAGCGACCCTAGTGGCCGACACAAACACCGGGCCCATCTAGGAGTGGCACTGCAGTGTCACGCAGGATGTCCCTTCCAAAAAACCCTCCCCAAACAGCACATGACGCAAAGAAAAAAAGAGGCGCAATGAGGTAGCTGACTGTGTGAGAAAGATAAGCGACCCTAGTGGCCGACACAAACACCGGGCCCATCTAGGAGTGGCACTGCAGTGTCACGCAGGATGGCCCTTCCAAAAAACCCTCCCCAAACAGCACATGACGCAAAGAAAAAAAGAGGCGCAATGAGGTAGCTGACTGTGTGAGTAAGATTAGCGACCCTAGTGGCCGACACAAACACCGGGCACATCTAGGAGTGGCACTGCAGTGTCACGCAGGATGTCCCTTCCAAAAAACCCTCCCCAAACAGCACATGACGCAAAGAAAAAAAGAGGCGCAATGAGGTAGCTGTGTGAGTAAGATTAGCGACCCTAGTGGCCGACACAAACACCGGGCCCATCTAGGAGTGGCACTGCAGTGTCACGCAGGATGTCCCTTCCAAAAAACCCTCCCCAATCAGCACATGATGCAAAGAAAAAGAAAAGAAAAAAGAGGTGCAAGATGGAATTATCCTTGGGCCCTCCCACCCACCCTTATGTTGTATAAACAAAACAGGACATGCACACTTTAACCAACCCATCATTTCAGTGACAGGGTCTGCCACACGACTGTGACTGATATGACGGGTTGGTTTGGACCCCCCCCAAAAAAGAAGCAATTAATCTCTCCTTGCACAAACTGGCTCTACAGAGGCAAGATGTCCACCTCATCTTCACCCTCCGATATATCACCGTGTACATCCCCCTCCTCACAGATTATCAATTCGTCCCCACTGGAATCCACCATCTCAGCTCCCTGTGTACTTTGTGGAGGCAATTGCTGCTGGTCAATGTCTCCGCGGAGGAATTGATTATAATTCATTTTAATGAACATCATCTTCTCCACATTTTCTGGATGTAACCTCGTACGCCGATTGCTGACAAGGTGAGCGGCGGCACTAAACACTCTTTCGGAGTACACACTTGTGGGAGGGCAACTTAGGTAGAATAAAGCCAGTTTGTGCAAGGGCCTCCAAATTGCCTCTTTTTCCTGCCAGTATAAGTACGGACTGTGTGACGTGCCTACTTGGATGCGGTCACTCATATAATCCTCCACCATTCTATCAATGTTGAGAGAATCATATGCAGTGACAGTAGACGACATGTCCGTAATCGTTGTCAGGTCCTTCAGTCCGGACCAGATGTCAGCATCAGCAGTCGCTCCAGACTGCCCTGCATCACCGCCAGCGGGTGGGCTCGGAATTCTGAGCCTTTTCCTCGCACCCCCAGTTGCGGGAGAATGTGAAGGAGGAGATGTTGACAGGTCGCGTTCCGCTTGACTTGACAATTTTGTCACCAGCAGGTCTTTCAACCCCAGCAGACCTGTGTCTGCCGGAAAGAGAGATCCAAGGTAGGCTTTAAATCTAGGATCGAGCACGGTGGCCAAAATGTAGTGCTCTGATTTCAACAGATTGACCACCCGTGAATCCTTGTTAAGCGAATTAAGGGCTGCATCCACAAGTCCCACATGCCTAGCGGAATCGCTCCGTGTTAGCTCCTTCTTCAATGCCTCCAGCTTCTTCTGCAAAAGCCTGATGAGGGGAATGACCTGACTCAGGCTGGCAGTGTCTGAACTGACTTCACGTGTGGCAAGTTCAAAGGGCATCAGAACCTTGCACAACGTTGAAATCATTCTCCACTGCACTTGAGACAGGTGCATTCCACCTACTATATCGTGCTCAATTGTATAGGCTTGAATGGCCTTTTGCTGCTCCTCCAACCTCTGAAGCATATAGAGGGTTGAATTCCACCTCGTTACCACTTCTTGCTTCAGATGATGGCAGGGCAGGTTCAGTAGTTTTTGGTGGTGCTCCAGTTTTCTGTACGTGGTGCCTGTACGCCGAAAGTGTCCCGCAATTCTTCTGGCCACCGACAGCATCTCTTGCACGCCCCTCTCATTTTTTAAAAAATTCTGCACCACCAAATTCAAGGTATGTGCAAAACATGGGACGTGCTGGAATTGGCCCAGATTTAATGCACACACAATATTGCTGGCGTTGTCCGATGCCACAAATCCACAGGAGAGTCCAATTGGGGTAAGCCATTCCGCGATGATCTTCCTCAGTTGCCGTAAGAGGTTTTCAGCTGTGTGCGTATTCTGGAAAGCGGTGATACAAAGCGTAGCCTGCCTAGGAAAGAGTTGGCGTTTGCGAGATGCTGCTACTGGTGCTGCCGCTGCTGTTCTTGCGGCGGGAGTCCATACATCTACCCAGTGGGCTGTCACAGTCATATAGTCCTGACCCTGCCCTGCTCCACTTGTCCACATGTCCGTGGTTAAGTGGACATTGGGTACAGCTGCATTTTTTAGGACACTGGTGACTCTTTTTCTGAGGTCTGTGTACATTTTCGGTATCGCCTGCCTAGAGAAATGGAACCTAGATGGTATTTGGTACCGGGAACACAGTACCTCCAACAAGTCTCTAGTTGGCTCTGCAGTAATGATGGATACCGGAACCACGTTTCTCACCACCCAGGATGCCAAGGCCTCAGTTATCCGCTTTGCAGTAGGATGACTGCTGTGATATTTCATCTTCCTCGCAAAGGACTGTTGAACAGTCAATTGCTTACTGGAAGTAGTACAAGTGGGCTTACGACTTCCCCTCTGGGATGACCATCGACTCCCAGCGGCAACAACAGCAGCGCCAGCAGCAGTAGGCGTTACACGCAAGGATGCATCGGAGGAATCCCAGGCAGGAGAGGACTCGTCAGACTTGCCAGTGACATGGCCTGCAGGACTATTGGCATTCCTGGGGAAGGAGGAAATTGACACTGAGGGAGTTGGTGGGGTGGTTTGCGTGAGCTTGGTTACAAGAGGAAGGGATTTACTGGTCAGTGGACTGCTTCCGCTGTCACCCAAAGTTTTTGAACTTGTCACTGACTTATTATGAATGCGCTGCAGGTGACGTATAAGGGAGGATGTTCCGAGGTGGTTAACGTCCTTACCCCTACTTATTACAGCTTGACAAAGGGAACACACGGCTTGACACCTGTTGTCCGCATTTCTGGTGAAATACCTCCACACCGAAGAGCTGATTTTTTTGGTATTTTCACCTGGCATGTCAACGGCCATATTCCTCCCACGGACAACAGGTGTCTCCCCGGGTGCCTGACTTAAACAAACCACCTCACCATCAGAATCCTCCTGGTCAATTTCCTCCCCAGCGCCAGCAACACCCATATCCTCCTCATCCTGGTGTACTTCAACACTGACATCTTCAATCTGACTATCAGGAACTGGACTGCGGGTGCTCCTTCCAGCACTTGCAGGGGGCGTGCAAATGGTGGAAGGCGCATGCTCTTCACCTCCAGTGTTGGGAAGGTCAGGCATCGCAACCGACACAATTGGACTCTCCTTGTGGATTTGGGATTTCGAAGAACGCACAGTTCTTTGCGGTGCTTTTGCCAGCTTGAGTCTTTTCAGTTTTCTAGCGAGAGGCTGAGTGCTTCCATCCTCATGTGAAGCTGAACCACTAGCCATGAACATAGGCCAGGGCCTCAGCCGTTCCTTGCCACTCCGTGTGGTAAATGGCATATTGGCAAGTTTACGCTTCTCCTCCGACAATTTTATTTTAGGTTTTGGAGTCCTTTTTTTTCTGATATTTGGTGTTTTGGATTTTACATGCTCTGTACTATGACATTGGGCATCGGCCTTGGCAGACGACGTTGCTGGCATTTCATCGTCTCGGCCATGACTAGTGGCAGCAGCTTCAGCACGAGGTGGAAGTGGATCTTGATCTTTCCCTAATTTTGGAACCTCAACTTTTTTGTTCTCCATATTTTATAGGCAGAACTAAAAGGCACCTCAGGTAAACAATGGAGATGGATGGATTGGATACTAGTATTGGATACCTGCCGACTGCCGACACAGAGGTAGCCACAGCCGTGAACTACCGCACTGTACACTGGTTGATAAAGAGATAGTAGTATACTCGTAACAACTAGTATGACACTGACGACGGTATAAAGAATGAAAAAAAAACCACGGTTAGGTGGTATATATTATAATAATAATACAATTATGGATGGACGGACTGCCTGCCGACTGCCGACAGAGAGGTAGCCACAGCCGTGAACTACCGCACTGTACACTGGTTGATAAAGAGATAGTAGTATACTCGTAACAACTAGTATGACACTATGACGACGGTATAAAGAATGAAAAAAAAACCACGGTTAGGTGGTATATATTATAATAATAATACAATTATGGATGGACGGACTGCCTGCCGACTGCCGACACAGAGGTAGCCACAGCCGTGAACTACCGCACTGTACACTGGTTGATAAAGAGATAGTAGTATACTCGTAACAACTAGTATGACACTATGACGGTATAAAGAATGAAAAAAAAACCACGGTTAGGTGGTATATATTATAATAATAATACAATTATGGATGGACGGACTGCCTGCCGACTGCCGACACAGAGGTAGCCACAGCCGTGAACTACCGCACTGTACACTGGTTGATAAAGAGATAGTAGTATACTCGTAACAACTAGTATGACACTATGACGGTATAAAGAATTAAAAAAAAACCACGGTTAGGTGGTATATATTATAATAATAATACA
This sequence comes from Pseudophryne corroboree, assembly GCF_028390025.1. Taxonomy (NCBI): domain Eukaryota; kingdom Metazoa; phylum Chordata; class Amphibia; order Anura; family Myobatrachidae; genus Pseudophryne; species Pseudophryne corroboree. Next base: position 633,462,054 of record NC_086445.1, read on the forward strand.
ATTATGGATGGACGGACTGCCTGCCGACTGCCGACACAGAGGTAGCCACAGCCGTGAACTACCGCACTGTACACTGGTTGATAAAGAGATAGTAGTATACTCGTAACAACTAGTATGACACTATGACGACGGTATAAAGAAAGAAAAAAAAATACCACGGTTAGGTGGTATATATTGTAATACAATTATGGATGGACGGACTGCCTGCCGAGTTCCGACTGCCGACACAGAGGTAGCCACAGCCGTGAACTACCGCACTGTACTGTGTCTGCTGCTAATATAGACTGGTTGATAAAGAGATAGTATACAATACATACAACAATATACTACTATACTGGTGGTCAGGCACTGGTCACCACTAGTCACACTGGCAGTGGCACTCCTGCAGCAAAAGTGTGCACTGTTTAATTTTAAATTAATATAATATTATGTACTCCTGGGGGCTCCTGCTATAACAACCTGCAGTGCTCCCCAGTCTCCCCCACAATTATTATAAGCTTTGCCTTTTATACATTGATGTGCAGCACACTGGGCTGAGCTGAGTGCACACAGACTGAGTCACACTGTGTGACTGGCTGCTGCTGTGTATCGTTTTTTTTCAGGCAGAGAACGGATATAGCAGAGAACGGATATATTAAAATAAATAAAAGTTAACTAACAACAACTGCACTGGTCACTGTGGTAAACTCTGTCTGACTCTGCACAATCTCTCTCTCTCTTCTAATCTAATTTCTAATGGAGAGGACGCCAGCCACGTCCTCTCCCTATCAATCTCAATGCACGTGTGAAAATGGCGGCGACGCGCGGCTCCTTATATAGAATCCGAGTCTCGCGAGAATCCGACAGCGTCATGATGACGTTCGGGCGCGCTCGGGTTAACCGAGCAAGGCGGGAGGATCCGAGTCTGCTCGGACCCGTGAAAAAAACATGAAGTTCGTGCGGGTTCGGTTTCAGAGAAACCGAACCCGCTCATCTCTAGTATCTATAGCTCGTAACATAACTAACATATCTGAACATTCCCAGAGAATTCAATTATATAAAGAGCAATAGTCTCAAACATTTTGACCCAAAGTTTGCATTGAAACTTAATCCGCAGCTGGTCTTGCAGTATCAAGCCACATGGAAGCCTCTCTCGGAGTAGAGAGGAATTTTGTTTCGCCATCCACCACCACTCTGAGTTTAGATGGAAATATCATGGCATAGGAGATATTCAAGTCACGCAGTCAACTCTTTACAGGAGTAAACTGAGCTCTGTTTTTTTTAACCTCCACTGCAAAGTCCGGAAAGATAGAGACCCGTGATCCGTTCCACATAATTAGGCCCTTTGTGTGGTTCATCCTTAGAATAGCATCTCTGTCACGGTAGTTAAGAAGCTTGGCAATCAGGGTTCGGGGAGACGCCCCCGGTGGGAGGGGTCTAGACAGAACTCGATGTGCTCTTTCCACTGTAAAAAATGGTGAAAAAGATTCCGCTCCATATGTATCACAGAGCCACTTTTCCGGGAATTTCTCAGGGGTTGGACCTTCCTCCCGTTCGGGCAGACCCACAAAACGGATATTATATCTCCGCAATCGCCCCTCCATGTCAAGCAACTTATTCTGTACATCCGTTAGTCGGTTAGCAACAGAGGACACTTTGGTGCACAGTGGAGTCACTGTATCTTCCAGGGTCGACGTACGGGTTTCCACTTCTCCAACACGTTCCCTAACTTTTTGCAAATCATGATGTATAATAGACAGATCGGATTGGACCTGACCTATTTTTTCCGCCAATCTAGTCTCGCAGGCAGCCACAGCCTCCAGCACTCTTTGAAGGGCCGCATCAGAAGGGGACTCGGTCGCTGCAGAACCCTGAGAAGAGGGCGACCAAGGAGGACATTCAGGGGTCGCTTCCTTGCGGTTAGGTTGAGATGACCTTGAGAATTTTTCTAACTTAGCAGCTGACTGCTGTGGATCACAATTATTTGAGAATAGAGGAAGGAACATGAGCGCAAATGTAAAATAGTAGAATTGATCAGAGGGACTGTAGTAGTAATATATTATAACAGACAAGGAGAAGGTCCCAATACAGTATACCTCAGGTGCCTGTATCAGCCAGGGAGAGTCCAGATGATCCCCGTATCACAAATGGAGATGTATATCACATTAAATGCGGGTAGTATGACTCCGGTGCCGTGGCAAAAATGGCGGACTCTATTCCCTGCAGCAGTGTGCTTTTAAAAAAAAAAATAATAATACATTTTCTTTCTTTTTTTTTTGAGCGCAGGCAGTGTAGGGCGCAGTAGGGACTGAGGCAGTTGATCAGACAGTGTAGTCTGTAGCAGAGCGGTTCAACAGCTTGCCGGGCAGCGCAGGGATTAGGTGTCAGGGAAGCACTTGTGTGTACTGCTGAGTGCTCTCACCCGTCTCTCGCCGTGTAGTGTCAGGCAGCCAGCGCAGACAGCGCATCTCTCCCCCGTTCCACACTACAGGGTGACAGTCTGTAGTGTGCCGAGCCGTTCGCGGGCTTAACGAGGATGGCGCCAGCAGCACACAGCATCCGGACCTTCTCTTTCCCCACAGCGATCCTGGGTCACAGAAGGGGCGGAACGGCACCAGAAGCAGCGGCGTCTGTTCCAACACCTCCTGGGCAATGCAAAAGGCTGTATGGATAGTGTATCAGGAGTTTGGGACGGAGAGCACTGGAAAAAGGCTGCTACTCCATATCCCGTGAAGCCACGCCCCTGGCTTTTTGGATTTTACATGCCCTCTACTATCACACTGGTCATTGGCCTTGGCAGACGACGTTGATGGCATTTTATCATCTATGTCATGACTAGTGGCAGCAGCTTCAGCACTAGGAGAAAGTGGTTCTTGATCTTTCCGTATTTTATCCTCCAAATTTTTGTTCTCCATTATTTTCTGGCGTTATATAACACAATATGCGGCACAGGACAGCGTATCCCTTCACCACACAGGGCAAACCCTGTAAAAAATATTTGGATTAAATATTAATAACCCCTTTAAATGGAGTAAATAATATACAGCACAGGACAGTACCACTGGACTTATAAGGCAGTACCACTGGACTTATACGGCAGTATCACTGGAATTATGCGTCAGTACCACCGGACTTATACGTCAGTACCACTGGACATATATGGCAGTATCATTGGACATATATACAACAGTATTACTGGACTTATACGGCAGTACCACTGGACTGGATTTATACGGCAGTATCACTGGACTTATACGGCAGTATCACTGGACATGTACAGCAGTGTCACTGGACATATACAGCAGTATCACTGGACATATACAGCAGTACCACTGGACTTAAATAGCAGCACAGGGACACCACCACTGGACTGATGCAAGACAACACAGCAACACTGCAATGGACTAGACTTATACAGCAGCACTGGACATATGGCAGCAGAGGACACCACCACTGTGACTGGATTGATGCAGCACAAGACACTACCACTGTACTGATATAGGACAACACAGCACCACTGCACCGGACTTTTACAGCTACACTGAACATATGGCAGCAGAGGACACCACCACTGTGACTGGACTGATGCAGCATAAGACACCACACTGGACTGAGCAGCACAAGACAACACTGGAATCGCCACCCCACTTTCCCTCCCGCACAGACACTGAGGACGGAGACACATCCTCTCGTTACACTCTCCGGGACACGCGGCTCCTTGCATGGATTCCAAACCCCACGAGAATCCTACAGCGGGATGATGTGTTTTGCCTCGTTCTGGTTTCCGAGTCAGGTAGGAAAACCCGAGCCGGGCTCAGGTAGTGAAGTTCGGGGGAGGGGGAGGGGGGGGGGTTCTCAGGGAACCGGACCCGCTCATCTCTAATATATATATATATATATATTGTGACAAGAACACTGGGATAGTGTTTGAGGGCAGGTATATTTGTCCCAGGTTCTTGTCTTACATGTTTTAGAAAATGTTAACTTCTAGGAAAAATGCTTTTTTGTTTTGTCTGAACCTTTTCAGTTTGCTGTAAAAGCTGGGTAAAGGCTCTGAGAGAGAGATAAGGCGAGTTCTAGACATTGGGCCCAGTTCGGGTCTTTGGCCTCACAGAGGGCTAATCAGGGTTTCAGCTGTGTAAGAGTGATATAGTGCTTCTAACCTGATTAGTATGGGCAGACTGCCTGGGAAGGCTGCAGGATCTGTGTGAGAGAGACACGCTTTCTGATGCAAGTAAGCTATACAGTATGTACTGAAGAACTCTGTGTTTTGTTTAGTGACAGTTAGGAACATCTTATGTTTAGTTAGTGCCGGACAGGCAAGGTATTTTTATTTTGGGATTTGTTTTATTTTCTGTTTCAATAAAACTGGCCGGGGTCAGTTGTACCAGAAACTGGACTTGTGTTGTTCCTCAGCTGCTGCGTGCGGCCATATTCCCCAGGAAAAGGCGCCTTGCACCCCTACAGTGTTACAACTTGGTGGAGAATGCGAGCAGGCCGTTCTGCGCATAAGTGAAAGCAGCAGCTTTGTGAGGCCTGCAGAAAACGGTGGTTTATGCAGATACAGCCCAGTGTGAAGTTACTGAGACTCACCCCTGAGGGTTTGATATATGTCCTGGGTGAAAGCAGCTGCAAAGCCGCCTGAAAAATCTGTTGACATGGAGGATCTGCTTAAAGCCTTGCTGCAAGCTACAGCGGCTCAGCAGGAGGCCAACCGACAGCAGCAGGTGGCAATGGAGGAAAATTGGAGACTACAGCGTCAGGATAGAGAGGCCTTAGCAGAAGTGGTGCAGAGACTTGCAGCTCGGGTTGGAGATGTGGCCGTCAGTGCTCCAACCAGCTCTAGTTCTATACGGGCCAGTCACTTCCTGCAGAAAATGACAGAGGCTGATGATGTGGAGGCCTATCTGACCACGTTTGAAAGGACTGCCGAGCGTGAGAACTGGCCGAAAGCACAGTGGGCCAGTCTGCTGGCACCTTTCCTGTCAGGTGAGCCCCAAAAAGCTTACTTTGATTTAAGCCCTGCTGAGGCTCGGGACTATGATAAACTAAAGACTGAGATCCTGACCCGCCTGGGAGTCACGCTGTCAGTACGAGCGCAACGGGTGCACCGTTGGCTGTACGCCATGGAGAAGCCTCCGCGCTCCCAGATGCACGACCTTATTCAGCTAACAAAAAAATGGCTGCAGCCAGAGACATTAACTGGTCCCCAGATGGTGGAAAGAGTCGTCATGGACCGCTACTTGAGATCTTTGCCCATGGTCCTGCGCAAGTGGGTGAGCCATGGAAACCCGGGTACTGCTGACCAATTAGTGGACATGGTAGAGAGGTATTTGGCAGCAGAGGAACTACTGATGACCACCCAGCAACCCATAGATCCTCGACAGCGCCCTTCAGTAAAGACTGGTAAGACTGTTCCGTGGGAAAACGTTGCTGGGCGGTTAAGAGAACGCAAGGCTGGAGAGACTGTAAACACTGGCCCTGGAAACAGGCCAATGGGGCTAGAACGGTCTATGCTGCCCAAATGGGTTGGTAATCGTGTGGTTAAATGTTTTAGGTGTGGTATGCCAGGTCATGTTATTGCCAATTGCCCAGTCACGCAAGAACCCATGCAATGTGATGCTGCCTTTGAATGTCGCAGAATGTCTTTCTTTGCTAGGTTAGCCTGTACTGTGGTACCTTCACCTGAGCTGGAAAAACAAATGTGTGATGTGTTCTTAGAAGGTAACCGGGTAGAGGCCTTGCTAGATTCAGGAAGTTTAGTTACCCTCGTGAAAGCTGGGTTAGTGAACCCCTTAAAGGTCCAGCAAATACCTATTGGGGTAACTTGCATACATGGGGATACCCAATATTATGCCACTGCTGAGGTGAATATAGAAACTTGTTGTGGGTCAGCAATTGTTAAAGTGGGACTGGTCCCTACCTTGGTGCATGAGGCCATAATAGGGAGGGATTTTCCTTATTTTTGGAAACTGTGGGAATCACGGTTATCAACAGATGTGAGAAGTAAAAAGCCAGTTGATAATACCGGTGATTTTTTGGATGTACGTGGGTCTTCGGAACTTTCTGGCCCTTTGCCTTTTGCTAGTTTGGCTGGGGAAGTGACAGATGGGGAGTCCAGTGAGGACCCTCTTGCCGGGAACAGAGACATAGTAGTTAGAACTGAAAGCGTGCCTGACCTGGAGGTAAAGAAGGATCTGTTTGCGTCTGAACAGTTAAAGGATCCTACCTTAATAAAGGCTAGAGAGAATGTTAAGATTGTTAATGGGGAACCTGTGGTACCAGGTGACAGGGTTACGTATCCCCACATGGCCATCTGTAATGAGCTCTTGTACCACATTGTCAAAAGGGGTGAGGATGTGGTGGAACAGCTGGTAGTTCCCCAGCCTTATCGGAGAACGGTACTAGATTTAGCTCATAGTCACGTTACCGCAGGACATTTAGGGGCAGAAAAAACCACTGAAAGAGTTTTACAAAGGTTCTTTTGGCCAGGGGTTTATAAAGAAGTGTCTGAATATTGTTCTTCCTGTCCTGAATGCCAGTATCATGCCCCTAGACCCCATTTCAGGAGCCCACTAGTTCCCATGCCTATTATAGAGGTCCCGTTTGACAGAATAGCCATGGATCTCGTGGGGCCCTTGTTAAAGTCTGCTCGGGGCCATCAGTATATCCTGGTAATTATGGACTATGCCACTCGATATCCTGAGGCTGTCCCTTTACGCACTATCACAACCAAGGCGATAGCTAGGGAGCTGGTGCAGGTATTTAGTAGAGTGGGAATACCAAAAGAAATTTTGACTGACCAAGGTACTCCATTTATGTCAAGGATCATGAAAGAATTGTGCAAGTTATTTAAGGTCACTCACCTCCGGACGTCCATCTACCATCCCCAAACTGACGGGTTGGTGGAAAGGTTTAATAAAACATTAAAAAGTATGTTAAAAAAGGTTGTTGAGAGAGATGGGAAAAACTGGGATTGTTTGTTGCCCTACTTGTTAATGGCCATCAGAGAAGTTCCTCAGTCCTCTACGGGGTTTTCTCCATTTGATTTGTTGTATGGTAGACACCCCAGAGGGCTGTTGGATGTTGCCAAAGAGACGTGGGAAGGACAGCCCACTCCTTATAGAAGCGTTATTGAGCATGTAACACAAATGCAGGATAGGATTGCAGCCGTGGTACCTGTTGTCAGAGAGCACATGGAACAGGCCCAAAGTGCTCAACAGAGGGTCTATAACCGGAGTGCCAAGATACGGGAATTTGCTCCTGGAGATAGAGTTCTTGTTTTGGTACCCACTGTGGAAAGCAAATTCCTAGCTAAATGGCAGGGTCCATTTGAGATTAGGGAAAAAGTGAATGAGGTTAATTACAAAGTATACCAGCCGGGAAAGAGAAAACCCGAACAGATCTACCATGTTAACTTAATCAAACCCTGGAAAGATAGGTTGTCTCTGTCAGCGGAGCCTTGCCCTTCGGTGTCTTCACCCCGGTTGCTTCCCGCAGTGAAGGTGTCAGAGACATTATCAGCTGATCAGAACAATCAGGTTAAAGAATTTCTCATCCAAAATAGGGAGGTATTTTCAGAGCTGCCTGGCCGAACGACCATAATAAAACATGACATTGTCACAGAACCAGGGGTCAGGGTTCATTTAAAGCCATATAGGATTCCTGAAGCTCAGCGAGAAGCTATTTCTAAGGAAGTTAAAACCATGTTAGAACTTGGAGTCATAGAGGAGTCTAACAGTGAGTGGTCCAGTCCCATAGTGCTCATCCCGAAGCCCGACGGTAGCATACGCTTCTGTAATGACTTTCGTAAGTTAAATGAGGTGTCCAAGTTTGACGCATACCCCATGCCCCGTGTGGATGAGCTTGTAGAAAGGCTGGGAACAGCCAGGTTTCTCACCACATTGGACCTGACCAAAGGTTACTGGCAAATACCTTTATCTGATAGCGCAAAAGAAAAAACAGCCTTTTCGGTTCCGGAGGGGCTGTACCAGTATAAGATGTTACCCTTTGGGTTGCATGGGGCTCCAGCAACCTTTCAACGGGCGATGGATAAAATTTTGAGGCCCCATAGAAAATATGCAGCTGCCTATTTGGATGATGTGGTAATTCACAGTACAGACTGGGGGTCACATTTGGTTAAAGTACAAGCAGTACTGGACTCAATCAGAGAGGCAGGGTTAACTGCTAACCCAAAGAAGTGCTGCCTCGCAATGGAGGAGGTCAAATACTTGGGCTTCACCATAGGCAGAGGTCTGATTAGGCCCCAATTGAATAAAGTTGATGCTATTCAAAACTGGCCTCGTCCAGTGAATAAAAAACAGGTAAGGGCTTTTTTGGGAATTACTGGGTACTATAGACGGTTTATTCCTAATTTTGCGACCACAGCGGTGCCGTTGTCAGACCTTACCAAAGGGAAGCAGTCAAATGTGGTGAAATGGAACCCTGATGCAGAAAAGGCGTTCCAAGCGTTAAAAGTGGCTTTGTGTTCACAACCGGTGTTGATAACACCAGATTTTTCAAAAGAATTTGTGGTACAGACAGATGCCTCAGAGGTAGGGATAGGTGCTGTGCTGTCCCAAACCAGAGATGGGGACGAACACCCTATCATTTATTTGAGTAGGAAACTCAATGAGCATGAAAAAAGGTATGCCATTGTGGAAAAGGAGGCTTTGGCCATTAAGTGGGCACTAGATACCTTGAGATATTACCTCTTGGGTAGACAATTCAGACTAGTGACAGACCATGCCCCTTTAAAATGGATGTATGTAAATAGAGGCAAGAATGCTCGTGTAACTAGATGGTTTCTAGCGTTGCAGGACTTTAAGTTTACTGTCGAACATAGACCGGGAACACAATTGGCCAACGCAGATGCATTGTCTCGCATCTTCTGTTTGGGGGCTACAAGTGTTCCGGCCCCTAGGTCGAAACAGGGGAGGGGGATATGTGACAAGAACACTGGGATAGTGTTTGAGGGCAGGTATATTTGTCCCAGGTTCTTGTCTTACATGTTTTAGAAAATGTTAACTTCTAGGAAAAATGCTTTTTTGTTTTGTCTGAACCTTTTCAGTTTGCTGTAAAAGCTGGGTAAAGGCTCTGAGAGAGAGATAAGGCGAGTTCTAGACATTGGGCCCAGTTCGGGTCTTTGGCCTCACAGAGGGCTAATCAGGGTTTCAGCTGTGTAAGAGTGATATAGTGCTTCTAACCTGATTAGTATGGGCAGACTGCCTGGGAAGGCTGCAGGATCTGTGTGTGAGAGACACGCTTTCTGATGCAAGTAAGCTATACAGTATGTACTGAAGAACTCTGTGTTTTGTTTAGTGACAGTTAGGAACATCTTATGTTTAGTTAGTGCCGGACAGGCAAGGTATTTTTATTTTGGGATTTGTTTTATTTTCTGTTTCAATAAAACTGGCCGGGGTCAGTTGTACCAGAAACTGGACTTGTGTTGTTCCTCAGCTGCTGCGTGCGGCCATATTCCCCAGGAAAAGGCGCCTTGCACCCCTACAGTGTTACAACTTGGTGGAGAATGCGAGCAGGCCGTTCTGCGCATAAGTGAAAGCAGCAGCTTTGTGAGGCCTGCAGAAAACGGTGGTTTATGCAGATACAGCCCAGTGTGAAGTTACTGAGACTCACCCCTGAGGGTTTGATATATGTCCTGGGTGAAAGCAGCTGCAAAGCCGCCTGAAAAATCTGTTGACATGGAGGATCTGCTTAAAGCCTTGCTGCAAGCTACAGCGGCTCAGCAGGAGGCCAACCGACAGCAGCAGGTGTTCCTCAGCTGCTGCGTGCGGCCATATTCCCCAGGAAAAGGCGCCTTGCACCCCTACAGTGTTACAATATATATATTTATATTGTGACAAGAACACTGGAATAGTGTTTGAGGGCAGGTATGTTTGTCCCAGGTTCTTGTCTTACATGTTTTAGAAAATGAAAACTTCTAGGAAATTGTTTTGTTAGAACCTTTTCAGTTTGCTGGAAAACCTTGATAAGGGCCCTGAGAGAGAGATAGGGCAAGTTCCAGACATTGGGCCCAGTTCGGATCTTTGGCCTCACAGAGGGCTAATTAGGGCTTTCAGCTGTGCAAGAGCCTTATAGGGCTGCAAGCCTGATTAGTGTGTGCAGACTACCTGGGAAGACTGCAGAATCTCTATGAGAGAAATACGCTTCCTTATACAAGTGAGCCATACAGTATTGACTGGAAAACTCTGTTTTTGTTTAGAGACAGTTAGGAACGTCTTGTGTTTAGTTAGTGCCGGGCAGGCAAGGTATTTTCTTCTGATGTTTGTTTTATTTTCTGTTTAATAAAACTGGTTGTGGCCAGTTGCACCATAAAAACTGGACTTGTATGATTTCTCAGCTGCTGCTTGCTGCCATCTACCCCAGGAAACGGCATCCGGTTCCCCTACAGTGTTACAACTTGGTGGAGAATGCGAGCATTCCGTTCTGTGCATAAGTGAAAGCAGCAGCTTTGTGAGGCCTGCAGAAAATGGTGGTTTATGCAGATACAGCCCAGTGTGAAGTTGCTGAGACTCACCCCTGAGGATTTGATATATGTCCTGGGTGAAAGCAGCTACAAAGCCACCTGAAAAATCCGTCGACATGGAGGAACTGCTTAAAGCCATGCTGCAAGCCAAAAAAAAATTGCGTGGGGTCCCCCCTCCTAAGCAAAACCAGCCTCTGGCTCTTTGAGCCGGTCCTGGTTGCAAAAATATGGGGGGAAAAATGATAGGAGTTCCCCCATATTTAAACAACCAGCACCGGGCTCTGCGCCTGGTTCCAAAAATACGGGGGACAAAAAGCGTAGGGGTCCCCCGTATTTCTGAAACCAGCACCGGGCTCCACTAGCCAGATACATAATGCCACAGCCGGGGGACACTTTTATATAGGTCCCGGCAGCCCTGGCATTACATAACCAACTAGTCACCCCTGGCCGGGGTACCCTGGAGGAGTGGGGACCCCTTCAATCAAGGGGTCCCCCCCCTCCAGCCACCCAAGGACCAGGGGTGAAGCCCGAGGCTGTCCCCCCCATCCAAGGGCTGCGGATGGGAGGCTGATAGCCGTTTTGTGAAAAAATGAATAATGTTTTTAGTAGCAGTACTACAAATCCCAGCAAGCCTCCCCCGCAAGCTGGTACTTGGAGAACCAGAAGTACCAGCATGTGGAGGAAAACCGGGCCCGCTGGTACCTGTAGTACTACTAAAAAAATACCCCAATAAAAACGTAAGACACACACCTTGAAAGTAAAACTTTAATGCATACATCCACACCTCCATATACACATGCTTACCTATGTTCACACAAGGGTCGGTCCTCTTCTCCATGTAGAATCCATGGGGTACCTGTTGAAAAAATTATACTCACAAAATCCAGTGTAGAAAGCTCCTCTTGTAATCCATTTGTAATCCAGGTACTTGGCAAAATAACAAAACGGACACCCGACCTCGCACTGAAAGGGGCCCCATGTTTTCACATGGGACACCTTTTCCCGAATGCCAGAAACCCCCTCTGACTTATGTCTAAGAGGGTTCCATCAGCCAATCAGGGAGCGCCACATTGTGGCACCCTCCTGATTGGCTGTGTGCTCCTGTACTGTATGACAGGCAGCACCCGGCAGTGTTACAATGTTGCGCCTATGCGCTCCATTGTAACCAATGGTGGGAACTTTGTGGTCAGCGGTGAGGTTACTTTCGGTCAACCGCTGACCACAAAGTTCCCACCATTGGTTACAATGGAGCGCATAGGCGCAACATTGTAACACTGCCGGGTGCTGCCTGTCATACAGTACAGGAGCACACAGCCAATCAGGAGGGTGCCACAATGTGGCGCTCCCTGATTGGCTGATGGAACCCTCTTAGACATAAGTCAGAGGGGGTTTCTGGCATTCGGGGAAAGGGGTCCCATGTGAAAACTGGTGAAGTCTGTTTTTTTTAGCACTTTTTCACGATTTGTATTTCAGCACGGCAGTGTTTGGCTATTGTCGGCAGTGTTTGTGATTTGCACTTTTTAGTAAATTACCAATTTCTACCAAATTGCAGGCGTATTTGACCGATGGTGTATTGATTCGTGATTTTTTCCTAGGACTTCCAAAATATTACGAATGCCCTCATCACTGCCAAGATTTTTGCTTAGTAAATTCCCGACATGACACTTTGAAGAAAAAACGTCATCTCGGTCAAAATCGGGACCTTAGTAAATATACCCCATTCATCGAGTTTGTGAACTGTGTGTCCGTAGTGAACTGTGTGTTCAAAGAGCAAGGCGGAGAGCAAAGTGAACTGTGTGTTCCAAGTGAACTGTGTATTCAAAGAGCAAGGCAAAGAGATTGCAAAAGTATCACCAGAGACTCTGTTCCGTGAAGACTGAGAGGCGGCACTGTTGAACACTACCTGAGCGTACTAAAGGACTGCAGAAAGACCAGTCATTGTAATTGATTTGTTATGAACAAGAGTTATTTTGTTCTATTTCTCTTTTCTCTCTTTCCCGCTGACAAACATTTTCTTTCAGGATATTCTATTTTTGCGAGGTTTTTTTATGAGGAGTCGAGTGTGGGACTGGAACTGGTTCTGTAGGAAGAAGTAATTTCCTTATAGGATCCCAGGATTAGCCGATCAGTTTGTTAAAGTCAGAGAAAAATCAAAGTTCTAGTAGTTATGGAGTTCAGAGGTAATCAGGAACAGTCAGACAATGGCTATTCACACATTGCAGATAAAGAGCTCACTAATATATGTGGAAGAAAGGTTTATGAGTGGCTCTCCCCGAACTCCGAAGGTTTACGTTATTTAGGAAGGACACTACTTATAACCCTTTTTCAATGATTAAACAGACCTAGCATACGTTCCAGAAATGGAAACAATGTTCAGAAAATGATAGGAATATGTAGATCATGAAAATTTTCTATGTCTCTGTCACAATTTGTTTGTGTCTTCTTCATCTACCCAGCAGAACCTTAATTGAATCCAAACATCAGTGTACAAAGACGTAGGTACATGTATGTGTGAAATGTTCGTCGCAAATCAGACATTATAGGCCAAAGCACTGTCCCAGCATACTCTATAGGTTGAATGTTGTCCCACACCCAACCAGTGGTCCCGTGACCGCCGAATGCATATAGAGGATGTCTCGTCCTCCTCCCTGTCTTCCCCAAATATAGTCAAGTGTCTGATTTGCTAAATGCATACATACTTATATTTTTTTCTTATGTTAATCATTGATGGCAGTTATTGTTTACTGCCAAAGGGTGGACTGTCAAAGTAAAAAATATTACATAAAGAGAACATACAAACTACACACATTTAAGTCGCAATACTTGCAAATACGCGCAGCGAGCACAGCCATTTATGGTAACACATGCCTTTACACGGACATGCCACAGAGATGGATTCAACACTTATGTCATACAGTACATAATTATAATAATATCAAGCGCCAGACATCATGATGATTTAAAATTACCTAATGAATTAATGTCATGAATGTGTATTATTTGAACTAAACAAGATAGACCGGTCATGTTTACTATTAAAACAAGCAGCTTAATGTGTAGATTAATTTGATACTTGTTATGAAGTTGTAGGACATTGCAGCGAATAGTTATGATTACATGTATAAAAGCTAAAATCACTTTGTTAGAACAATGAATGTTACAGTGGACAGGGAACTCCGGCCATCCCTTTGTCAGTCTTCAAGGCTGAACCTGATCAGCATATACAAAGAGAATAGTGACTCATCATGAACCCCTCCCCCAGAAACTAGTTAACACACTTTGCTGGTCACACAGGAAAGTAGTTCCTTTTTGGTCGCAGAGGAAGATGAAGTCTCAGTATGATTTTACAGAGGAAAGAGAGAGAGTCATATGGAGGGACAAATTTATATGAGAAAGATATGGTATTGTATCGCTGGCATTTAACTGTAACTATATGTAACTGTGTTTTAACTATGTTTTAACTGCTTACTGTGTGAGTGTAACCATGTAACTATAGGTATACTGTACTTTGTAATATATATTGAATCCATATCCTTTTTAATAACAAATATATACATCAATGAGCTTTGGAACTCAGATAATGTGTGGGTGTATTGTTTTCTCTTATGGGATACAGTGTTTTGCGATGTACAGCGCACTTTTATTGTATATGGTAATAAGAGGTGCAGGCATTTACAATATATATTAGAGCGGGCATTTTAAATATTTGTGAGAAATCAACTTGGCATTCTTACCTGCTTCTCTGCTTTCCTGCTCTCCCCTCAGGCACAGTCAAATTCTCCTGGGTCTCAACAACCTCCAGATTGTTTTCCTTCTACACAGCCTCTGTTGCCTAGCACCCAGGCTGCAATTGCAGAATCCCAGACTGTCACAGTTCATCAAGTTCACAAGTGACACAATCGAACCACAGCTTGTAACCCTTTCCTATGTTTCCATGAAACGGGTATCCCTCAGGATTGGGATGCCACAAATTTCCCCACTGAAATGAGGCGTGTCCTCATGCCTTACAACACAGAGACCTGCAAACAGTTAATGAATAAAAGTACATCAATATTTGTATTGGGCCGGCAGTTAGCCCCGCATAGAGCGGATCGACCATCTATCCTCTGATGGGCCAATTACCTCACTTTGATCAATTGACTCAGTTACATCAGGAACAGGCACATTCGGTACAAGGGGACAGACATCTACAGTATCATATGATCATTACCAATGTCAGGCATAGAACAGGGTAAAGTTTCAGACCTGATCGTAGGGTGTAACAGCCCCCACACTGGCCAGAACACAGTCAACATTTCAGATGTAGGATCGCTATTGCAGGGGGACTCAGGTGTACTCGACCTCTCCGCCTCTGTGAGCTGCAGTTCCACCGTCTCTTGATGACTAGACAAGTATTTCTTTAGCTGGTTACGATGAACAACCATTGACCTCTCGTCTTCAAGGCTTGTAATCCTGTATACATCACTCTCTGGATATGGAATTTCAGTGATTTTACAGGGAGTTATCTCCCAATATCCATCCAGCTTACTTCCACAATGGTTTTGCTTCTTCCATAACAGTTCTCCAACAGTGAGAGGACCAGCCTTTGCATGGTGGTTGTAATCATCAGCAGAGGTGTATCTAGGGGTTCAAGCACCCCTGGCAAAGTAAGGGACTGCGCCCCCCCCCCCATATTTGTAATGGCGAAGGCTGAAAAAGGCACGACCACACAATAGTATCCCCAATACAAATTACACCACAGTAGTGCCCCTTACTCACATTACACTGCATTACATTCATCTAAGTGTGAAGAAATTATGGCCCTCATACCGAGTTGTTCGCTCGCTAGCTGTTTTTAGCAGCCGTGCAAACGCTAAGCCGCCACCCTCTGGGGGTGTATTTTAGCTTAGCAGAAGTGCGAACGAAAGGCTCGCTGCGCTGCTACAAAAAAAGATTGTGCAGTTTCTGAGCAGCTCCAGACCTACTCAGCGCTTGCGAACACTTCAGACTATTTAGTTCCTGTTTTGAAGTCATGAACATGCCCTGCATTCGGCCAACCACGCCTGCGTTTCCCCAGGCACGCCTGCGTTTGTATCCGACATGCCTGCGTTTTTCCACACACTCCCAGAAAACGGTCAGTTACCTCCCAGAAACGCCCACCTCATGTCAATCACTCTACAGCCAGCAGTGCGACTAAAAAGCTTCGCTAGACCTTGTGTGAAACTACTTCGGCTGTTGTGAAAGTATGTCGCACATGCGCATTGCGCCGCATACACATGCGCAGAAGTGCCGCTTTTTTGCCTAAACGCTGTGCTGCAAACGAAAACAGCTAGCGTACAACTCGGAATGACCACCTATGTATTTTGAAAGGTGAATAGTCAGAAGTTATCTATAACCACTGTAGCGGTTTGTGGCACACACATAGTCACTGCAGGGGGTATGTAGCCTCCAGTTAGGGAATGAGCAAGAAGTCGGTAATGAATGGGTTATTAATCCTAGAACTTAGTATTGTTAAAGGCAACAGGTAAAGAGCAACAACTCGCAGCCATAATGTCAACTGATTAGGACTGGAGCTGAGCAGCTGATATACTCAGGGCCGTCACGAGCAAAAAAATATTGGTAAGTGAATATATATTTTTGCGCCCGTTAGTGAAATATATTAGGGCATGGCTTCATATGGAAAGAGTGTGACCACAGAATAGTACCGTCCCAATGCACACGGAGGGAGGCGGCAACAACGGGCAGTGTGATGGGACTTGTATATAATTTAGTTTTTATGGCACTGTGCAGCAGGCAACCCCCTCCTCTCAGCCAGTAGCTACCTAATCACCATCAGCAGGCACATGGCACAGAAAGTACACAGCAGGCACTCACCTCAGACTGGGAGCAGAAACACGGTGCCCAGCAGAGCTCCTATGTTCTTTTCAGCCATGTGACCCTCCTCCCTAGCTCTGTCCACTCCAGCTCTCTCTGTCGCAGGTACATACTTTCAGGCTAGGTGATAGAAGTGTGCGGTCATCCGCGCATTACAGTGCTGACTGCAGTGCTTATTGCAAACATGGATGTTGGGCAGGGACTGTTCTGGCCAGTAGGTCACCGATCCTCCTGGACTCTGCCTGCAGGGGTATCCTGCTGCCTCTTCCCAAAGGACCCGCCCAACACCGACTTACTCTCTTCCCTGCGTCTGCACTCATTCTCCCCCTGTACCTACATGCTCTCCCCAACACCTACACTCTCACCCTGCAACTACACTCTTTTCCCTGCACCTACACTCTCTCCCATGCCCCTGCACTCTAACCCTGCACCTATACTTTCTCCCATGCCCCTGCACTCTAACCCTGCACCTACACTTTCTCCCATGCCCCTGCACTCTAACCCTGCACCTAAACTCTAACCCTGCACCTACACTTTCTCCCCTGCACCTGCACTCTCTCCTCTGCACTCTCTCCCTTGCTCCTACACTCTCTACCCGCACCTACAGTCTCTCTCTTGAACCTACACTCTCTCCCTTGCACGATCTCCGGGATGCAGTCATGTGACCGACGGTCAGGAGACCGACGTTCATTATACTGACTTTGGGATCCCGAACAGTGGACAGCCCGACAGTGGGCATGCTGACTAATAGGGACTATTCTCACTCGTGGGTGTCCACGACACCCATAGAGTGGAAACTTGCGGCAAGCCCAGTGAGCCACCGGGCCCACTGTGTGGTGCGTGCAGTGAGCTCACAAGGGGCTTTGTTGTGCTCATATTATGCTGCCGGGATCCCGGCATCGGTATGGTGACTGGCGGTATCCCAACCGATGGTCACTCATACACTACCCCTCTCTCCCTTGCACCTGCACTCTTTCCCCTGCACCTGCACTCTCTCCCCTGCGCCTGCTCTCCCTCCCCCATGCCTGCACTCCCTCCCCCATGCCTGCACTCTCTCACCCTGCGCCTGCACTCTCTCACCCTGCGCCTGCACTCTCTCCCCTTCACCTCATCAGACCTGGCGCTCTATGCTGGAGCGTTTTCTGGCTAATGGTAGCACTGGCCATTGATACTATATTGCTATCAGAAAGCAGGAACAGAGACGTGACTAATAAAGAATAAGAATATGTGATTGCATAGAAGCAGGTAATACAGAAAGGGACTTGCCTGGGCTGCGCAATGGTCAGTGTATACACTGTGTAAACCAGGTGTCTCAGGCTTGGAACTCCCACTCCACCCATCATTATCCCCCATCTCCAATTCCCTCCAACCCTCACTTGATGCATTTACCATCACCAGCAACAACATCATTCTGACAGAGCACACTGCACCCGCCACCTGTGACCAGATCATGCCCCGGCCAGAACGATTACAGTTTTCCTGTAACCCCTTCCCTGCAAGGCAGCACAGACTATGTGCTCGCCTCCTGAGTAATAAAGCAGCACAGCATTCCCTACACACTCACTGCTGCTCGCCTCTCACCATCCATCACTCATGCCTGTGCTGACATGCAGGCTGTGAGAGGAAGGAAGGAGGTCTATCAGCTGTCAGACGATTAACCCTGCCACTGCCACTACCCTATTATGTTTTACCACCACCGCTGTACTCACACGTCACAGCGGGTCACTCACTCACTGTCCACAGAACACGCACAGCTGCCTTGAACATCCCGTGGCTGCTGACAAATACAGGACATGCCTACTCTGAACATGCAGCTGTGCCAGGCAAGCTGGTTTGTGGGAGTTGTAGTTGGTTTAGTTTCTTCACTTAGTGGGGCTGTGGATGGCACTGCTGGGTGGCGCCCCTCTTCTGCCAGCACCCGTGGCCAGTGCCATCCTGGCCAAAGTGTAGATACGCCCCTGATCATCAGCTTGACATCTCTGCCCCTGTTCCGTACGTTGTTTGACAACAGCATAGGTGGTCTGTAAGCGCCTCTAGTGCTCCAGTATCCAATCTGTGTGTGGCATATCCCCTTAAGTGACCTCCTCCGGGAGGGATAGTCATACGTCTGCAGGTAGTCGCCCTTCTCTGCCAAATAGGAGGTAGAATGGAGTATACCCGGTGGAGCTGTGTTCTGTATTGTTATACAGGAATGTTATTTCTGAGAGAAGATCGAGCCAATTCCTCTTAGCCTCCGTGGGTATTGACAGCAGCATGTTGATGAGTGATTGGTTCATTCGTTCGCACACTCCGTTGCATTGGGGGTGATACATTGTCGTATGCAATTTTCTACACCCATAGAGGTCACACAATTCCTGGAACAAGCGGGACTCGAAGGCAGATCCCTGGTCTGTCAATATCTTTTCAGGGTAGCCATACGGTCTCACAAAGGCTCTCCACAGTAGTTCTGCTGTCGTGGATGCAGTCAAGTACTTAACTGGAAGGGCAATGATGAATTTGGAGTAGTGGTCAATTATGGTGATTACGTACTGATAGCCACTCCTGCTAGGTTCCAGTTTAACAATCAATTGCCACCAACTCGAGTGGATGATGGGTCACTATGGGATGTAGCACTGCTCGCTGATTTGCAGGGGGTTTCTTCTTCAGCAAACAATTCAAATTCCACTCTTCGATATCCTCTCTCATGTTCACACAAAAGAATCGCCGTCTCAGTGTGGCTTCTAGCTTTTGTAGATGCCCAGACTGATCATGATAGGCTTCTAGCAGTCGGTCACTATCACTTCTGGTCAGCACAATCTGCGTTACCGCCAGGTGAGTCTTGGGATTGACCCCATGGTGAACCAACAACCCTTTGCGGATTCGTAGTTGTTCTCTCTGTCTCCACAGCTTTATCAGTTCTGGATCTAGTGTCTGCCATTCTTGTTTTGACAACAGCCTTTTTTGAGATCAATATGATTTTCAACTTTTCCAGAACAGGGTTAGAACTCTGTACTTGCACCCAATCGGTGCTATTGGGAGGCGGTTGTTAATCACTTTTTGCTGTCTGGACCAGAACATTGGTGGGGGTCTTTTTCCAACAGTTCATTGCAGCTTGGAACCGAGGGATCTCCACTTCCTCCCACTCACCATCATCCACTTCTGGCACAATTACCGATGGTAACCTGGATAGTGCATCAGCATTAGCGTTGGCTTTGCCACTCCTATATTTGATCGTGAAATTGTAGTTTGCCAGTCTAAAATACCACCGTTGTTCCAATGCACCGAGGTTAGCCGTATTAAGGTGGGCCAGAGGGTTATTATCGGTAATGCTATGAATGGTGTTGCTAACAGATAATCTTTGAACTTTTCAGTTGTGGCCCATACCAGTGCCAAGAACTCCAGTTTGAATGCGCTGTAGTTGGCATCATTGTGCTCTGCTCTCCTGAGACTCCTGCTTGCTTAGGCAATGACACGTTCTTGCCCCTGTTGGTATTGTAACAGTACAGCTCCTGGACCACAATTGCTCGCATCGGTGTACAGGTGAAATAGTCGATTATAATCTGGATATGCAAGAACCGGGACCTCCATCAACAGGCTCTTCAGTTTATCAAACGCAGTTTGTTGAGCCTCTGTCCATGCCACAGGTATCTTCTTCCCATGCTGAGCTTAGGGTACTTCATGAAGCAGTTCATTAAGAGGGGCTGCAACCTGGGCGAATCGTGGGACGAATCTCCTGTAGTATCCGACAAATCAGAGGAAACTTCTCACTTCCTTTACAGTCATGGGTACTAGAGCCAGTCCCGGAAAAAACAGAAATGTTATCTGGGTCAGGGGCGACTCCATTGGTGCCCACGATGTGTCCCAAGTATTGGACGCTGGCCTTCAATAGATGGCATTTGGAGGGTTTTAGTTTTAGACCGTTTTCCGCCAGGTGCTGGAATACATCACTTAGGTGTTGCAGATGCTCCTCGTAGGTTTTAGAGTAGATAACTACATCATCGAGGTAGAGGAGTACCATGTCAAAATTAATGTGCCCCAGGCAGTGACCATCACCCTCTGAAAAGCTCCTGGGGCATTACACAGTCCAAAGGGCATTCGAAGAAACTCGTATAGGCCTATGGGCCAGGTGAATGCTGTCTTTTCTCTATCTGCCGCTGCCACCTCTACCTGCCAGTAGCCACTGGTTTGGTCCAGTGTCGAAAAATAGGCAGCTGAATTGAGGGCAGTGAGTGACTCTTCAATGCGGGGTAAGGGATACGCATCTTTGTGAGTAATCTGATTGAGCTTCCTGTAGTCTACGCAAAAATTTAGATTTCCATCCTTCTTCCGTACCAGAACCATAGGCGCCGCCCAAAGGCTGTGACTTTTGCTAATCACCCCGGAGGCCTTCATCTCTTCCAGCATCTTGCGCACAGGTTGGTATAGAGCGGGGGCTAAAGGCCGGTGGTGTTCTTTAATAGGGGGTGCTTCTCCAGTGGGAATATGGTGCTGGATGTTGCGGACTTTCCTGAAATCACCGGGATGTTGGTTGAAACTTCAGGCATTCTCTTGGATCACATGTATTAACCCTTCCCGGTGTTTCACTGATGTATTCTCATCTCCTATGTGAATTTTGCACCACCATTCAATCTTCTCTTCAGCAGGCTCTGCCTCTTGTGTGATGGTTTGGGCGGTCACCGTGGATACTTCTACCACGTCCTGGAAAGTCACCCAAGATAGGCTAGTCATGATTTGGCGGCTATAGAGTCGGATCAGATAATCATTGGGGTTGAGGATCCTTACTGGCACCCTTCCTCCCATCACTGTCACCATGGCCCGTGTGTCACAACTGAGGGCTGGTGCTGACCAGGGGGAGCCTCAGTTGTAGGGGCTGAGGTATATGTGTACCTGGGAGGCAGTACAGGGTTCTTAGACATGCAGGGAACCTTTAGAACAAATGCCCGAAGGCGTGACCAAGATAACGAAGGAAAGTTCAAAGGTTTATTAAACACAGTTCAGAGGAATACAGATGACTTGGTACAGGTAACAGGAATCACAGTTCAGAGAAATACTTGGGATCGATGACGGAACACCGATGGTGACTTGGGATCGATGGCGGAGCACCGATGGAGACTTGGGATCGATGGCGGATCACCGATGGTTACTGGGGATCGATGGCGGAACACCGATGGAGACTAGAAGCTGGAAGCCGGTCTCAGGTAACTGCCAGTCACAGGGAGCAATGTAGACACTGCAGAGTCAGGCTTGGAACACTGGGACAGTCTCAGGAGGCATTTGGAAGGTAAATGCTGATAAGGAATTACCTGGATCGTGACAGCACCCCCTCCTTTGGGAGTGGCCCCAGGACACTTCTTATAAATTCTTTACCTGAACAAATGGAAGAATCTAGATTGAATCCTGATGAACTTGAACTGGCTGGAACCAGATGAGACTGTACTGGACCTATGGACGAGACCAGATTGAGTCCAGACAAACTTGAACCGGCTGAGACCGGCGGAGACTTTGGGCCGACGGATAGGACAGGATTGAGTTTGGAGACCGTTGAATCAGCTGGAACTGAAGTAGTCTTTGGACCTACGGATGGAACCGGATTGGGTCCAGAAAAGCTTGAACCGGCTGGGACCGGAGGAGTCTTTGGATTGACATTCGAATCAGCCGGAACTGAAGGAGTCTGAATCCGGTTAGAACCGGAATGAGTGGTATCTGAGTGTTCAGTTAGACCATCCTGGACATGGTCCATGCTGGATGCCAACAGGGTGGTGCTCTCTGAAGACGGCAAACAGGAGTTCATAACTGCATCTGTAGCACAAAAATTTCCATCTGGGAACTTGGCTCTGGATACTTCCCTTGGGGCTGAAACTTTGGTGACCCCTCCTGGGGTTGACGAATCAGACACCTCTCTCAGGGTTGTTTTCTCCAGCACCCCTCCTGGGGTTGACAGATCAGAAACTCCTTTTTGAGAAGACTCATATGCCCCTACTAGAGCTTGAACATTGGATACCCCTCCTGGGGTTGCAGAAATGAACGCCCCTTCTTGGGCTGTAGACACAGACGTCCCTTCTTGGGCTTTAGACACAGACGCCCTTCCTTGGGCTGAGGAAAGTTCGGACACTAGAATCTGGTACTGTACCAGATATTTACCGACTGTTCGTGTTCCCTGACGTAGCCGGAGGATATCAGAGGAGGCAGAGGTCACACGACCTGGTTCATAAAAGATGCGCCTGAAGGTTGCCACGAAATCTGCATATGAAGAGAGCAGGGCATCAGACTTCTCCCATAGAGGTGATACCCAATCGAGGGCGGAGCCACTGAGGAGGGAGATGATGTAAGCAACCTTGGTGCGGTCAGTTGGGAAACTGCCAGGCTGTAACTCAAAATATATCTCACACTGATTTAGGAAACCCCGACAGGCTTTTGGGGAACCATCAAACTTGGCAGGTGTCGGTAAATGGAGACAAGGAGCAGAAACAGGAATGGTGGGTGGGGATACCACCAAAGGTACTGCAGTCGGCACACTGGACGCCCCTGAACCACGGAGGGTTACTTGTATTCCATCCAGCCGAGAGGAGAGGTCCTGGAGACAGCGGATCACATGGCCCTGTGCAGTCTCCTGACGTTCAAGGCAGGCTGCAAGTTCTTGCATCGGCCTGGTCGCTTGGACCTGGTCTCTGGCCGGATTCATTTGGTCAGTGCTTACTGTCACAACTGAGGGCTGGTGCTGACCAGGGGGAGCCTCAGTTGTAGGGGCTGAGGTATATGTGTACCTGGGAGGCAGTACAGGGTTCTTAGACATGCAGGGAACCTTTAGAACAAATGCCCGAAGGCGTGACCAAGACAACGAAGGAAAGTTCAAAGGTTTATTAAACACAGTTCAGAGGAATACGGATGACTTGGTACAGGTAACAGGAATCACAGTTCAGAGAAATACTTGGGATCGATGACGGAACACCGATGGTGACTTGGGATCGATGGCGGAGCACCGATGGAGACTTGGGATCGATGGCAGAACACAGATGGTGACTTGGGATCGATGGCGGAACACCGATGGTTACTGGGGATCGATGGCGGAACACCGATGGAGACTAGAAGCTGGAAGCCGGTCTCAGGTAACTGCCAGTCACAGGGAGCAATGTAGACACTGCAGAGTCAGGCTTGGAACACTGGGACAGTCTCAGGAGGCATTTGGAAGGTAAATGCTGATAAGGAATTACCTGGATCGTGACACCGTGCAAATGCGATATCATTTCTTATGGTGGTCAGACATGCTTCCACCACCGCATCATAGGTCCTCCCTTCTGGGCCACATTTGGCCTTCCCGCACCCCATATTTTCTGTCTTTGGCTGAAGCGTCAGGGTTCTGTTGATGGCAACCCTCACTTTACTCACTTCTCCATCGTGCTTAATGAACCACTGCTGTCCCTGTAGGGTTCTTATCGTCATGCTGAGGGCCCTCTGTGTATCGGGTGGTGCCACAGTAAGTTCTGCCTTTAAGGCTGATATTAGCTCGGCAACTTTGAAGTATATTCATCCCCACAATGATAGGAGAAATAGTTGGATCATCCACATCAGTGATCAGGCACCCTTGATTACTCAGCTCAGCTTGTCCGATCTTAAAGTTTAGTTTGCAGTAGCCACTGCACTGGATATAAAGCCTGTTACTGGCCATCAGCCTCAGCCATGATGGGTGAGGAGGGATCATGTCCATCATGCTCCAATGTTGGTAGTATGCCCCTGCCTGAATGGTGGTCACTTGGGATCCTGTGTCAAGCATGGCTAGTACAGGGGTTCCATTAACCCAAATGGTGATGACAGGGCACTGGCCCACGTGTTTGGGACACCAATCTTCTGGGTTGGACCTACAGGGTTGGTTCTCCCCGAGGGGTGATCTCTGGCCTTGGGGAGTTGTCATTTATCGGCTCCGACAGCTGGCAATTCCGTTCTATGTGGCCACTTCAGCTACATCTTTAGCATATAGGTCGCCTTAATGAGTTAAATTGGTCATATCTCTTCTACCTCTTCCTGGAGGGGGTTCCCACCAATCGTTTCATCCTTCCCTCCGGCCTGCCCTCCAATTGGACTCATTCCTTTCTGGAGGCACCCGTCTCATTAACCTCTGTAGCTCCCGACTCATGGTATCCATCCCTAAGGTTAATTCTTCTATTCGACCTTTCAGGTAATTCACTGAATCGGTTTGGGAATTCTGTCCCATCTGTACAACTGCTCGTTTTGATTCAGGGGCCTCTCGCATCGGCTTTTGGAGGTCTTCATCATCCTTCTTCTCTTGGTAACCTGGCATCTCTGAGAAGTGAGCTTTATTGGGCCGGGGTGGGCCAATCATGTTAATAGCAGCCTCCTTGAAATATAGAAATTAATCTCTGGGGAGTTGTAGCCTCAGTAACTGCATTTGGGCGCCGATTACTTCTCCACTTGCGCCTTCCATGAACTGGTTGATTAGAGTCTCATCCACCTCTTTCACTTTCCGAAGGATCCATCTCTTGTATTTTCTTCAGCGCCTCTTGTAAGCGCAGGGCAAAATCTCGTAATGACTCCAGCATAGAAGTCGGATTTTAATTCTGCCAACGTGCTTGTGTCGAATATTGTCACTAAACGCTGGAATATTTGGTCTACATCTGTTTTCTCTATGTCCGGCCACGATAATACCTCTCTGAGCTGAGTCTTTTAGTTGGCAGATCAATATTTCGACTTGTTGTTGGTTAGCCAGGGGATAGATCCTATACATAGATTGTAACTTGTTCTTGAATATTGTCCATGAACTTGAGTCTTTCCTGTTCTTATCCCCTGAGTATGTAGGGAGCCATGGTGCTCCAAAGTAATATGGGAGTGTAATAGGATTCACATTGGCCATAGTTGGTGCTGTGGTTATTCTTGGTCCTGACGTACGGGGGTTGATACACAAAGGACTAAGGGGGTAGGGTGACATGCAGGACACAGGGGACTGTACGGGGTGGTGACACACAGGTGCAGGGGATAGTATCGGGTGTAAGCGACATGCTAGTTGCAGGGGCCTATACAGTGAGGGCAACACGCAGGGTTCTGTAAGTGGGTCAACATGCAGGGTGCAGGGGACTGTACAGGGGGGAAAGGCAGGGTGCAGGGGACTGTATGAGTTGGGGGGCAACACGCACTGGAATGTACAGGGGTAGGGCAACATGTAGGGGACTGTACAGGGGTGTGTGTGTGACTTGAAGGGCTCAGGGGACAGTGCCAGGGTAAAGCAACATGCAGGGGATTTTACTGAAGGGGCAACATGCAGGGTGCAGGAAATTGTACGGGTGTGACACGTAGGGTGCAGCAGACAGTACTGGGGTACTGTCATCATGCAGGGTGCAGGGGACTGTACTGAAGGGTGGACTGTGTGGGGGAGCGGCATGCAGGGCACAGGGGACTGTGCGGGGACTGACACGCAGGGACTGTACATGGGGCAACATGGAGGGTGCAGGGGATTTTACAGGGAGGGGGTGAAAGCAGGGCACATGGGGACTATATGGGGAGGTGACACGCAGAGCACAGGGGACTGTACAGGAGGTGATACGCAGGGTTCAGGGAACTGTACGGGTTGGTGACATGCAGGGCGCATGGAACAGTACTGGAGGAAAGCAACACAGTGTGCAGGGGGACTGTACTGAAGGTGGTGACACGCAGGGTGCAGGGGACTGTACTGAAGGGGGCAACACGCAGGGTGCTGAGGACTGACATACAGGG
Organism: Pseudophryne corroboree; assembly: GCF_028390025.1. Lineage (NCBI taxonomy): Eukaryota > Metazoa > Chordata > Amphibia > Anura > Myobatrachidae > Pseudophryne > Pseudophryne corroboree. Next base: position 633,488,074 of record NC_086445.1, read on the forward strand.
GTGGGCATCACACAGGGCGCAGGGGACTGTATGGTGGGGGTGACACACATAGGGCGCAGGGGACTGTACCATGGGAAAACGACACACAGGGCACAGGACAGGGTGCAGGGGATGGTACGGGGGCAACCGGCAGGGCACAGAGTACTGTATGGGTGGGGGGCGACACGCAGGGGACTGTGAGGGGGTAGGGTGACATTCAAGATGCAAAGGGACTGCACATGTAGGGGTGGCACGCAGGGCACAGGGGACAGTGTCGGGGAAAGTGATGTGCAGGGCACAGGACATGGGGGAAAACAACACGCAGGGTGCAGGGGACTGTACTGAACAGGAGACTGTACGGGAAGCGACACCTAGGGTGCAAGAAACTGTATAGGGGGGTGACACGCAGGATGCAGGGGACTGTATAGGTGGGGCGACATGCAGAGGACTGTATGGGGGGGCAACACACAAAGACTGTATGAGGGAGCGTAACGCAGGGCGCAGGGGACTTTATGTGGGTGGCGACATGCAGGGCACAAGGGATTGTACAGAGGGCGATACATGGGGCAGGGGACTTATAGGGGAGGCGACACGCAGAGGACTGTACAGGGGGGTGACATGCAGGGTGTAGGGGACAGTAATGGGGGAAAGCGACATGCAGGGCGCAGAGGACAGTACTGCTGGAAAGGGACACGCAGGGTGCAGGGGACAATACTAAAGGGGGTGAAAGAGCACAGGGGACTGTATAGGAGGAGCTACATGAAGGGTGCTCGGGACTGTACGGGGGGCGACACACAGGGCGCAGGGGACAGTACAGGGCAACACGCAGGGCATAGGGGACTGTATGGGGTGGCGACACGCAGGGCACTGTATGGGTGGGGGTGACACGCAGGGGACTACCAGGGTGAGCGACATGCAGGAGACTGTTTGGGGGGGCCATACACATGGGGGAGGGGGCAACACACAGGGTGCAGGGGACTGTATAGGGGGGCATCTTGTAATAATCTGGGCAGCACTCACCTGGTGAGAAGGAGCAAGCATGGAAGAGTACACCGATGGCCATCCCTATCCCAGGCGCTGGGTACACAGACAGAGAGGAGAGGCAGTCAAAGGGAAAGGGTTGTCAATGAACATATCCGGGAGGCTGCAGGGAGGATAGTGGGGGTGCCAGGCACACAGCTCGGAGGGTGTAGTGGGGAAGCCGGTCACAAAGCACAGGTGGAGGAGTAGGGGGAGCCGAGAACACAGAACGAGGGGAGGAGCTGGGGAGCCGGTCGCAAAGCACATGGGGAGGAGCAGGGGAGCCGGGCACACAGCACAGGGGGAGGAGCAGGGGAGCTGAGAACACAGCATGGGGGGATGGAGCCAAGCACACACAATGGGGGCGGAGCGGGGGAGCCAGTCACAAAGCACGGGGGAAGATAAAGGGAGCCGAACACACAGCACGGGGGGAGTGGAGCGGGGGAGCCGAGCAAACACCACATGGGGAGGGTGGAGCAGGGGAGCCGAGCAAACACCACATGGGGAGGGTGGAGCAGGGGAGCAGAGCACACAGCACGAGAGGGTGGAGTAGGGGAGTCGGACACACAGAACGGGGGGAGGAGCAGGGGAGCTGGTCAAAAAGCACTGGAGGAGGAGCAGGGGAGCCAGGCACACAACACAGGGGTGGAGCGTGGGAGCTGAGAACACAGCACGGGGGGGTGGAGCCAAGCACAAAGAATGGGGTCGGAGCCAGTCACAAAGCACTGTTGGAGGAGCAGGGGAGCCGAGCACACAGCACAAGGGGGAGTGGAGCGGGGAAGCTGAGCACACAGCATGGGGAGGGTGGAACAGGGGAGCCGAGCACATAGCACATGGAAGGAGCGGGGGAGCCAGGCACACAACATTGGGGGGGTGGAGTTGGGGAGCCAAGCACATAGCAGGGGGGGAAGCGGGGGGGTGGATCAGGGGTGTTGAGCACGCAGCACAGGTGGGTGCAGCGGGGGTGCCGAGCACACAGCACAGGGAGGTGGAGCAGGGGTGCCAGGTACACAGCACGGGGCAGGAGCGGGGGAGCAGAGCACACAGGACAGGTGGGGGTGGAGTGGGGGAGCGGGAGTTGGGAACACAGAACGGGGAGCAGGGGGCGGAGACGGGGAGAGCGGGGTAGCCGGGCACACAGAGGGGGGGCGGGTACACAGCAAGGGGGGAGGAGTGGGGGAGCTGGGCTCACAGCATGGGGGGAGGAGCGGGGGAGCGAGGCACAGCATAGGGGTAGGAAAGGGGGAGCCAGGCTTACAGCATGGGGAAGCCAGGCACACAGCACGGAGGGGGAGCAGGGCACACAGCATGGAGGGAGGAGCATGGGAGCGAGGCACAGCACAGGGGAGGAGCAGGGGTGCCGGGCACACAGCGGGGGGAGGGGAGTGGGGGAGCCAGGCACACAGAACGGAGGGGGGAGTCAGGCATACAGAACATGGAGGCTAGCCGGGCACACAGAACGGAGGGAGGAGTGGGGGCGCTGGATACACAGAACAGAGGGAGGAGCGGTGGAGCCAGGCACACAGAACGGAGGGAGGAGTGCAGGAGCCAAGCACATAGAATGGGGTGAGGAGCAAGGGAACCGGTCACAAAGCACGGGGGAGGAGCGGGGGTGACGAGCAACACAGCACGGGGGTGGAGCGGTTGAGCCGAGCGCACAGCATGGGGTAAGGCGGAGCAGTGGTGCCGAGCACACAACATTGGGAAGCCGTGGGGGAGCCAGGCACACAGAACGGGGGGGAGATAAGAACACAGCACGGGGGGGTGGAGTGGGGGATCTGCACACACAGCATGGGGTGATGGAGTGGGGGAGTCGAGCACACAGCACAGGGGGGAGCGGGAGAGCCGAGAACACAGCACGGGAGGTGGAGCAGGGGAGCCGAGCACACAGCCGCGGGGGAGGAGCAGGAGAGCCAAGAACACAACCCAAGGGGGGGTGGAGCGGGGGAGCCGGGCACATAGAACGGGGGAGAGAGCGGTGAAGCCGGGCTCACAGTGGGGGGGTCGGGAGCTGGGCACGCAGCAAGGGGGAGCCGGGCACACAGCATGGGGGAGGAGCGGGGAGCCGGGCACACAGCACAGGGGGGAGCTGGGCACACACAGCACAGGGGGGAGCTGGGCACACAGCACAGGGGGAGGAGCAGGTGAGCCGGGCACACAGCACGGGGGAGGCATGGGGAGGCACGGTGGAGCCAGGCATACAAAATGGGTAGGGGACTAGGGAGCCGGGCACACAGTGGGAGGGAGCAGGGGAGCCAGGCACACAGCATGGGGGAGGCGTGGGGGAGTCGGGCACACAGCACGGGGGGAGAAGCGGGAGAACCGCGCACACAGCATGGGGGGGAGCCGGGCACACAACACAGGGGGGAAGGAGTGGGTGAGCCGGGCACACAGTGGGAGGGGGGGGGTAGCCAGGCACACAGCAGGAGGGGGTTGCCGGGCACACAGCACAGGGGGAGGGCTGTCAGAACTCACCCAGCACTGCGCTGGTGGGGATTTCTCCTCCTGATGCTTGATTTCCACTGCGGCGCAGCTCCAGCTATCTCCTCCCACTGAGGCTCCCGCTTCAGGTAAGGGGACCCTTACCACTCAATAAGGAGCGGTTTCATTAGGCCTGCTCCCGCCGCTGTTATGCCACTACCCTCTCCTCCACAGGCCTAATGGTGCGGTCTGTAGGGACTTGAGACCGCAGTGTGCTCACAGCCTCACACCCAGGAAACCGCTGGCTGTCCTCCTACCGCCTGCAGCTCCTTTTATAAAACCTCTCCTCATCCTCCACGAGACTCCTTCCCTCTCTCTCCTCGTGCCCAACTGCCATTGTATAGCGCATGAGGCTACTAGAGCCTTCCACCATTATGCCACCAATGACAGAGAAAGATGTACAGCGTTGGCCATCTTGGTACACCCAACTCTGTGTACACCCCCTGCTGGCAGGCACTGCGCAGGCGCAACAAATTGAAATGTCCTATCTTTAAAATGGGGCATATTTTACTAAATTAAAAAAAGCCTGTAACTTTGTGAAAAACCTTAACCCCAAAAGGCACTACACTGGAACAAGCTCTATCTAATAAAACAAACCGCAAGTCTTAATTTGTCCTCTACACTGAGTTATATCTTCCCAAAAATCCTTCCATAGACTACATTGAAAAACCTGGAAAAAAAAGCCAAACAGGAAGTGGCAGAAAAAAAACTGACAGTTTAAACTTTAGATTGCCCCCAATTACTAATTTTTTACTTTTCTGTCCATGCCAAATTTTACCTCAGTAGGTCCATTCATTTTTGAGTTGTAGCCCTCAAACACCATGCCCCCATCTCAGAAGTTCCCTATGGGAGAATTCAGTTTGTTCGATTCAGCCTTAATATAAGGGCACGACGGTGCCCTTATAATATTGCAGTTAAAATGCAATCATGCCCCCTGCCTCATGCCATGAACATCTCAGCTTTGCTTGCATACTGCCATCAGGCTACCTCCCGCTTGCCTGCACCTCTTGTCATCTGTCTGTCACCCCTCCCCACTAGATTGTTAGCTCTTCAGAGCAGGGCCCTCTTTCCTCTTGTTATCTAAGCCCTCATCTCTACACATTTCACACGCAGCTCTCCCCTACTCAACGACCATCTTTTCCCTGCTAGTAAAGGCTCATCTCTATCTATGGCCACCAGCCCCTAGTAGTACGATGATCAATCCCTCAATACTTACATCTTAGCTGTATTATGTCTTGAGAATGTGTGGTGCTCTGTTACCTGTACTCTATTTCTGTTATTTATTTACTGTAATGCTAAGTTTTGTCTCCCTGTACTGTCCTTTGTAGGCCCTGTGAAACACATGTGGCGCCTTATAAATAAAATGTAAAAATAATAATAATAAAATACAGACACCGAAATCCCGACAGCCAGGAATGCCAACACACTGGGGTTCCTGTGGTGAGTTCATCAAGTCACCGAGCTCACAAGGGGACTCTTAGCACCCCCCCTGCTGTTGGCATTCTGGCGGGCGATATGCCATTGTCAGAATATTGAGAGATGGCATCCCGTCTGTCAGTAAAACGAATATGAAATCCATATATATTTAATATACACTGATCACTATACACAAGTGACAGTGACATCTCATGCCTCATACACACAGGCCACGCTTATATCACACACCTGATACACACTGATATCCAGTGGCGGATTGGTACGCCGGGACGCCAAGACGGATTGCTGGTGGGCTGGCCCCCCTTGCGCACCTTAGTGGCTGTGCTCCCCCCCAATGCCAGATAACTACAGCCGCTGCAGCTCAAGCCGGAGCTGCAGCGCTAAAGTTGCTGTGTGCCGCCCACTATCACAACAGCTGAGCGAGGAACGTCCTCAGATCAGCTGTTGTGTTCCTTGTGAGTGAGGGGAGCAGCTTCCGCTGCGTGTTCCCCTTGCAGCTCTGCCTCTGACAGCATGGAACATTTCCCTCGTGTGAGGTCTTCCCTCCAGCCAGCCTCTCCTCCACATACTGTACCAGTAGCCGGGAGTATCTGTATTCTGTATTAACCCCGTCCCAGCCAGGAGCTACTCTGTCATCCGCTGGCTAACAGGTGGATCACTGGTCAGCTCACCCCTCTCTGTATGTCTGTATGTGTGTGTGTGTGTGGGGGGAGGAGGGGAATGCAATTGTCCCACAGGGAGATACAAAAAGCTGACACTCTGCTCTGCTCTGCACTGGGAAAAGGGGAGGGGGGGATTTCTTGATTGACTGACTCCCACGCAGACAGGCTGGGCCTGATTAGGTATCAGACACAGTGACGCGGCTGGGGAGGCACATTTATTTATATATATATATATATATATATATATATTAGAGATGCGCAGCGGGCATTTTTCGGGATTTGTGTTTTGGTTTTGGATTCGGTTCCGCTGTCATGTTTTGGATTCGGACGCGTTTTGGCAAAACCTCCCTTAAGAATTTTTGTCGGATTCGGGTGTGCTTTGGATTTGGGTGGGGTTTTTTTCAAAAAACCCTCAAAAACAGCTTAAATCATAGAATTTGGTGGTAATTTTGGTCCTATAGTATTATTAACCTCATTGACCATAATTTCCATTCATTTCCAGTCTATTCTGAACACCTCACAATATTATTTTTAGTCCTAAAATTTGCTCCGAGGTTGCTGGATGACTAAGCTAAGCGACCCAAGTGGGCGGCACAAACACCTGTCCCATCTAGGAGTGGCACTGCAGTGTCAGACAGGATGGCACTTAAAAAAAATAGTCCCCAAACAGCACATGATGCAAAGATAAATAAATAAATAAAAAGAGGTGCAAGATGGAATTGTCCTTGGGCCCTCCCACCCACCCTTATGTTGTATAAACAGGACATGCACACTTTAACAAACCCATCATTTCAGCGACAGGGTCTGCCACATGACTGTGTCTGAAATAATTGATTGGTTTGGGCCCCCACCAAAAAAGAAGCAATCAATCTCTCCTTGCACAAACTGGCTCTACAGAGGCAGGATGTCCACCCCATCCTCTGATTCCTCACCCCATTCACTGTGTACATCCCCCTCCTCACAGAGTATTAATTCGTCCCCACTGGAATCCACCATCACAGGACCCTGTGTACTTTCTGGAGGCAATTGCTGGTAAAGGTCTCCACGGAGGAATTGATTATAATTCATTTTGATAAACATCCTCTTCTCCACGATTTCTGGAAGTAACCTTCTACGCCGATCGCTGACAAGGTTACCGACTGCACTAAACACTCTTTCGGAGTACACACTGGCAACTTAGGTAAAATAAAGCCAGTTTGTGCAAGGGCCTCCAAATACCTCTTTTTCCTGCCAGTATACGTACGGACTGTCTGACATGCCTACTTGGATGCGGTCACTCATATAATCCTCCACCATTCTTTCAATGGTGACAGAATCATATGCAGTGACAGTAGACGACATGTCAGTAATCGTTGGCAGGTCCTTCAGTCCGGACCAGATGTCAGCTATCGCTCCTGACTGCCCTGCATCACCACCAGCGGGTGGTTTTGGAAATTTTATCCTTTTCCTGGCAGCTCCAGTAGTGGGAGAAAATGAAGGAGGAGCTGTTGGCGGGTCACGTTCCGCTTGACTTGACAATTGTCTCACCAGCAGGTCTTTGAACAACTGCAAACTGGAAAGAGAGATAGGCTTTAAACCTAGGATCGAGCACGGTGGCCAAAATGTTGTGCTCTGATTTCAACAGATTGACCACCCGTGAATCCTGGTTAAGCGAATGAAGGGCTCCATCCACAAGTCCCACATGCCTAGCGGAATCGCTCCATTTTAGCTCCTCCTTCAATCTCTCCAGCTGCTTCTACAAAAGCCTGATGAGGGGAATGACCTGACTCAGGCTGGCAGTGTCTGAACTGACTTCACGTTCAAATGGTTGGAGAACCTTGCACAATGTTGAAATGATTCTCCACTGTGCTTGAGTCAGGTGCATTCCCCCTTCTTTGCCTATATCGTAGGCAGATGTATAGGCTTGAATGGCCTTTTGCTGCTCCTCCATCCTCTGAAGCATATAGAGGGTTGAATTCCACCTCGTTACCATCTCTTGCTTCAGTTGATGGCGGGGCAGGTTCAGGAGTGTTTGCTGGTGCTCCAGTCTTCGGCACGCGGTGGCTGAATGCCGAAAGTGGCCCGCAATTCTTCGTGCCACCGACAGCATCTCTTGCACGCCCCTGTCGTTTTTTTTTTTAAATTCTGCACCATCAAATTCATTGTATGTGCAAAACATGGAACGTGCTGGAATTTGCTCACATGTAATGCACACACAATATTGGTGGCGTTGTCCGATGTCACAAATCCCCAGGAGAGTCCAATTGGGGTAAGCCAATCTGCGATGATGTTCCTCAGTTTCCGTAAGAGGTTTTCAGCTGTGTGCCTCTTATGGAAAGTGGTGATATAAAGCGTAGCCTGCCTAGGAACGAGTTGTCGTTTGCGAGATGCTGCTACTGGTGCCGCCCCTGCTGTTGTTGCAGCAGGAGGCAATACATCTACCCAGTGGGCTGTCACAGTCATATAGTCCTTAGTCTGCCCTGCTCCACTTGTCCACATGTCTGCTGTTAAGTGGACAGTGGGTACAACTGCATTTTTTAGGACACTGGTGACTCTTTTTCTGACGTCTGTGTACATTATCGATATCGCCTGCCTAGAGAAGTGGAACCTAGATGGTATTTGGTACCGGAGACACACTACCTCAAACAATTCTCTAAGTCCCTGTGAACTAATGGTGGATACCGGACGCACGTCTAACACCAACATAGCTGTCAAGGCCTGAGTTATCCGCTTTGCAACAGGATGACTGCTGTGATATTACATCTTCCTCGCAAAGGACTGTTGGACAGTCAATTGCTTACTGGAAGTAGTACAAGTGGTCTTCCGACTTCCCCTCTGGGATGACGATCGACTCCCAGCAGCAACAACAGCAGCGCCAGCAGCAGTAGGCGTTACACTCAAGGATCCATCAGAGGAATCCCAGTTAGAAGAGGACTCGTCAGACTTGCCAGTGACATGGCCTGCAGGACTATTGGCGTTCCTGTCTAAGGAGGAAATTGACACTGAGGGAGTTGGTGGGGTGGTATTCAGGAGCTTGGGTTCAAGAGGAAGAAGGGATTTAGTTGTCAGTGGACTGCTTCTGCTGTCACCCAAAGTTGTTGAACTTGTCAATGACTTCTGATGAATGCGCTCCAGGTGACGTATAAGGGAGGATGTTCCTAGGTGGTTAACGTCCTTACCCCTACTTATTACAGCTTGACAAAGGCAACACACAGCTTGAAACCAGTTGTCCGCATTTCTGTTGAAATAATTCCACACTGAAGAGGTGATTTTTTTTTTGTATTTTGACCAGGCATGTCAATGGCCTTATTCATCCCAAGGACAACAGGTGTCTTCCCGGGTGCCTGACTTAAACAAACCACCTCACCATCAGAATCCTCCTTGTCAATTTCCTCCTCAGCGCCAGAAACACCCATATCATCATCCTGGTGTACTTCAACAGTGACATCTTCAATTTGACTATCAGGAACTGGACTGTGGGTGCTCCTTCCATCACTTGCAGGGGGCGTGCAAATGGTGGAAGGCGCCACCTCTTCCCGTCCAGTGTTGGGAAAGTTAGGCATCGCAACTGCCAACACAATTGAACTCTCCTTGAGGATTTGTGATTTAGAAGAACGCACAGTTCTTTGCTGTGCTTTTGCCAGCTTAACTCTTTTCATTTTTCTAGCAGGAGGATGAGTGCTTCCATCCTCATGTGAAGCTAAACCACTAACCATGAACATAGGCCAGGGCCTCAGCCGTTCCTTGCCACTCCATGTCGTAAATGGCATATTGGCAAGTTTACTCTTCTCCTCAGACGCTTTTAATTTAGATTTTTGGGTCATTTTACTGAACTTTTGTTTTTTGGATTTTACATGCTCTCTACTATGACATTGAGCATCGACCATGGCAGACGACGTTGATGGCATTTCATCGTCTCTGCCATGACTAGTGGCAGCAGCTTCAGCACTAGGTGGAAGTGGATCTTGATCTTTCCCTATTCAACCTCCACATTTTTGTTCTCCATTTTTTAATGTGTGGAATTATATGCCAGTAATATATCTGGAATTAGACGGCAGTAATGTCTGGAATTAGATACCACTAGATAGATACCAGATACCACTGTGATTGGAATGATGATGACCTATGCACAGTGACAGGACACTACCACAGCATCCTACAGCAGCAAGATGCAACACAAGTCACTGGACTTTTAGTCACCACAATGCAGCACAAGACAATGAGTAGTGATACTGAGCACTGATGAGGATACTAGAACTGACACTGGGCAGCGAGAACAGCACGGAACTATTGTACTGCAGTATTATATACTGGTCACCACAATGCAGCACTGATACTGAGCACAGATACTGAGCACTGTTGAGGATACTAGAACTGACATGGAGCAGCAAGATACAGCAATGGACTATTGTACTGCAGTATTATATACTGGTCACCACAATGCAGCACTGATACTGAGCACGGATATTGAGCACTGTTAAGGATAATAGAACTGACACGGAGCAGCAAGATACAGCAATGGACTGTTGTACTGCAGTATTATATACTGGTCACCACAATGCAGCACTGATACTGAGCACGGATATTGAGCACTGTTGAGGATAATAGAACTGACACGGAGCAGCAAGATACAGCAATGGACTATTGTACTGCAGTATTATATACTGGTCACCACAATGCAGCACTGATACTGAGCACAGATATTGAGCACTGTTGAGGATAATAGAACTGACACGGAGCAGCAAGATACAGCAATGGACTATTGTACTGCAGTATTATATACTGGTCACCACAATGCAGCACTGATACTGAGCACAGATATTGAGCACTGTTGAGGATACTAGAACTGACACGGAGCAGCAAGATACAGCAATGGACTATTGTACTGCAGTATACTGGTCACCACAATGCAGCACTGATACTGAGCACAGATATTGAGCTGATATTAGCTGATAATGGGCTTTTCAGGCAGAGAACGTAGCCACGTCCTCTCCGCTCAATCTACAATGGACGAGTGAAAATGGCAGCGATGTGCGGCTCTTTAAAATGGAATCCGAATCTCACGAGAATCCGACAGCGGGATGATGACGTTTTCCCCCGTTCGGGTTTTGCGAGTAAGGCGGGAAGAACCGAGGCTGCCCCGGACCCGTGTAAACCAAGTGAAGTTCGGGGGGGTTCGGTTCTCTGTGAACCGAACCCGCTCATCTCTAATATATATATATATATATATATATATATATATATTTAATCTTTTTTTTTTAAAATATATATAGTTTATTTATTTATATATATATATATATATATATATATATATATATATATACACGCTTTGCTCCGGCACTCGGCTCTGCCACTGCTATGTATTGTAGGAAAAGGATAATAATCCTGTAAAACCAGACCACCTTTCCTATTCAAGTATTGTAGAGTAAGAAAGTTGTCTTTACTGATATTTATAACCAGAAGTTAAAGTGAGCCGGAATGGGGTGGAACTGCATTCCGTCGGTTCCATTTGGAGACGGAACCAGTTCTGCCTCCTCTCCGGCTCACCTAACCCAGGAAGGAGATGTCGGGCGCCCTCTGAGATTGTGTTACCAGTGGGTGCCCGGCTCCTTCCCCTCACTTCTGCAGGGGGCATAACTAATGGGGGCACATCTCCAGGGTGTATAACTAATGGGGGCACATCTGCAGGGGACATAACTAATGGGGCACATCTGCTGGGGGCATAACTAATTGGGACACATCCGCTGAGGCATAACTAATGGGGGCACAACAACTGGGGGCATAACTAATGGGGGCACATCTATTGGGGCATAACAACAGGTGGTGTTATGTAAATTAGACTGTGCTACTGTGCGGTGTAATTTGAACTGGGGATACTATTGGGTGACCATGCCCCTTTTGTTTCAAGACCACGACACTTTATTCGAGACCACGCCCATTTTTTTCCAGCGTGCGCGCACTCCATTTGTTTCGCAGGCGTGGGGGGGAGAGTTCCACCACCTCTCTAGGACCACTTAAAGCACTGCTTATAATGTTTCCAGTATTCTGAACAAATGATCTGAAGCAGTTAAATTACTTTAATCCAGGGGGTCCCATGTTCTGAACTTGAACTTAAAATATGATAATACTATCAAGATGTCATGGACTGTGGCAAGTGCCTTCCTTCAATCACCTCAATTGCCCTCCTTTAACACATCCATCACCAATTCATTATAAATCCCTCCTCCCAGTGGTCATTCGCACATTCAGCCACCCTATCAGCTCCTATTAAGCTTCCTTCACACCGCAGCACCCCTTTGTACACTCACACCACAGCACCCCATACTACACTCACACTACCCCATTCTATACTTTCAGCAGCACCCTTACTACACTCGCAACACAGCACCTCTTACTACACTCACACCACAGCACCCCTTCATACACTACACTCACACCACAGCACACCTTACTACACTACACTCACACAGCAGCACCCATTACTACACTCACACCACCCCTTACTACACTCACAAGACAGCTCCCCTTACTACACTCACACTACCCCTTACTACGCTACACTCACACTGCAGCACCCCTTACTACACTCACAACGCAGCACCCCTTACTACACTCACACCACCCCTTACTACACTACACTCACACCGCAGCATACCTTACTACACTACACTCACACCGCAGCACCCATTACTACACTCACACCACCCCTTACTACACTCACACCACAGCTCCCCTTACTACACGCACACCACCCCTTACTACACTCACACTGGAGCACTCCTTACTACACTCACACTGCACCAACCCTTACTACCATTACAACGCAGCACCCCTTACTGCACTCACACTGCACCAACCCTTAATACACTACACACAGTAGCACTCGTTACTACACACACTGCAGAACTCCTTACTACACTCATAGAAGCATCCCTTTACTGACCCCACCTAGCACTCATTACTTATTCATTGATCAATTTCAACATCCCAGTGCCCAATAACACATTCACAGCCCCACATCAGCACATACACACACATAAAACACACACAACTACATATACTGTACACACACACAGTACACACCACACACGTAAAGTACACCCACCCACCACCATATATATATATATACACACACACACTACTCTCCCACATATACACACACAGTACTAACTACACACACATACACCACATACAGCATACACACAGTGCATACACACCACACATACAGTACACAAACATACAGTATACACACACACACACCACACATACAGTCCACACATATACAGTATACACACATATACAGTATACACATCACACATACAGTACACACACACACACACACACACACATACCACACATACAGTAGACAGATATAGCACACAGTACACAGACGCATACAGTATACATACAGTGCACACACACCACACATACATTACACACATATACAGTATACACACACAGTAGTAGTACACACATTTACAGCACACACAGTAGCAGTATACACTTAAAGTACACACACAGTACACAGCTTCACATGCAATACACACACCACACCTACAGTATATACACACACACACCACACATACAGTAGATACAGATACAGCACACCCACACATACAGTAGACACACCACATATACAGTAAACAGTGAAACACACACTACACATACACTACGTATACAGTATGTACACACTAATCTATGCTACTAATCAAAAAGCTATTTAACTTACCAGGCTTCATACTGCAGCAGTACCCCGAGTAGTCTGGGGGTGGAGCTTGGGACTTTGAGTGAGAGGCTCGGGACCCCAGTGATGAAGAGAATGGAGGGGAGGGGCAGCCACTACACTACCTGCACGGATGTCAGGTGAGAGTGCTCATTGCTGGAACCGGCAGAGGGGCATGGGAGAGAGGATGCCCGCTGGCAGTCTGTGGCAGGAAAAAGTTATTTCCTGTCAACGCTGTCACTCTTGTGGGAGTATTTTCAATGGGTGGCCGGGAGCTGCAGCTCCATCCACCCCATTGTTAATCCAGCCCTGCCGCAGAGCAGCGTCATCCTGGGAGCCAATTAGTGGGAAATGCAGGCAGCTCACACCACAACACCAGTACAGATGTATCCTCTTAAATCCTTGCTGCAGTCACGCTAAACAGCCCTTGAATTTGCGCCATGCTGTGGCGGGACTCGTTAGCTCAGGGCGTCTTTTTCCCGCGAAAAAATGTGTCTTAGATGCAAAGTATTGTAATAGGGCGCACAAGCAGCTTCTGCTGATTAAAATGTTATGCGGCATGCATATATTCTCTGTGTGACTGCGACTGTATTTGCATAGAAAATGCTATGCTATGCTATGTTAGATGCAGAGTAATGTAATAGGACGCACAAGCAGCTTCTACTGATTAAAATGATATGCGGAATGCATATATTCTCTGTGTGACTGTGACTGTATTTGCACATGGCACGCATGCGTTATGTGTAACGTGACTTGTAGCGCACAGAGCAAAGATGTAAGAGGACACATCTGTACCTTATACATACAGCATGGGGTATAGCTGTTAAATGCAACAAAAGTGTATGTTTCATGTATGAGGTGCTCCATCTATTACTTGCTCTGTCTTCACAATCAAAAAAAATATATGAAAGCACAAGAAAAATGTCCAAAGGGTTCCCGTCCCTGATGTTCATCATCCTACCAATGCTTCCACCTTTTGTGTATTTTAAAATTTCAGGATTTCACTAAATAAACTACAATTTTCTAGAACCCGTGTTATTTTCACATTCAAATTGCTTTACCCCTAGTAGGTTTCTAAAAGAAGACAACGTATTAGATAATAACATTTATGTAGCATATGATATTAACCTAAATACCAATGTAACGTTAGTTACCATTTATAAGATAAGCTTGGCCATCAATGGACATTGAAGTGTTGTTAGATGTCCAGAATCCTCATATACCTTTGAGTATCTAAAAATTACTTATCTGACAAAGCTGAAGGAAACTTATTCATGTTTTGTAACTAACATTACAAGTTAGTTAAAGTGATGTTAACCTTCAATATTCATCTTTAGGCACTGATTGCTCTTGCATGCGAACACATGTGATCAACCACCATATACCAATAGTAACAGCACCTAGGGCCTAATTCTGACCTGATTGCAGCAGCAAATGTGTCAGCTAATGGGCAAAACCACTGCAGGTGGGGCAGATATAACGTTTGTAGAGAGAGTTAGATTTGGGCTGGTTAAATTGTTTCTGTGCATAGTAAATACTGGCTGCTTTTTTTATTATCCTGAAATTTAGACTTCAGTTTGAACACACCCCACCCACATCTAACTCTCTCTGCACATGTTACTGTATATCTGCGCGCCCCCCCCTGCATTGCACATGGTTTTGCCCATTAGCTAACAAATTTGCTGCTGCAATCAGGTCTGAATTAGGCCCCTAGTGATATATTGTGGAGCTCCCATTTGTAATGTGGAAAAATCAAACATTAAATCGAATCCCTTATCAACATTTTCTTCTAGTTTACATAGTGTTTTCTCTACTTAATAATGTAGATACCAACATAATATTTATGATTAATGTTAGTCCATCTGTGACCTAATTTGTGGGACACAGAAAATGAATATTGAAGAAATTAAATTTTTAACAAATTTGTCCTCTTTTTTGTGAAATGGCACTAGGGCAATGGAGTTAATAGTAGTGATGAGCGGATTCGGTTTTACTCGGTTCTCAAAACGGCATCTTATTGGCTATCCAAGACACGTGACATCCGTGAGCCAGTAAGATGCCGTTTTGAGAACCGAGTAAAACCGAATCCGCTCATCACTTGTTAATAGTCCTTAGTGAAAACGATGGATGATGAGACTATAAGAGGTAGGATGGCAGAGGTAGTGGGCAGGAAGGATAGGAAAGAAGGGGGTACAGGAGAGGTAGAGTGGGGTAAGGGGGGTGTGGGTTAAGAGGAGGGAGGACCGGGGGGGAATATGTGAGGTCTTGTTGAATATATGCAAACATGAGGCAAGTTATAGAGATTACAAGGAGGACATGGCCTGAGTTAGAGAGTATAGAGGGGTAGGGAGGGACATTAACTTAAGTAGAATCAATAAATAAGGGGCATTATCTTGTGGAGTCCATCAGTAACGAACAACTTGAAGTCAGTGACACACCAAGTAATTCTATGCACATTGGCCCTCATTCCGAGTTGTTCGCTCGTTACTTTCCTTCGCATTGGTGCGATTTTTCGCTAACTGCGCATGCGCAATGTTCGCACTGCGGCAAGTAAATTTGCTAAGAAGTTTGGTATTTTACTCACGGCATTACGAGGTTTTTTCTTCGTTCTGGTGATCAGAGTGTAATTGACAGGAAGTGGGTGTTTCTGGGCGGAAACTGGACGTTTTATGGGTGTGTGTGAAAAAATGCTGCCGTTTCTGGGAAAAACGCGGGAGTGGCTGGAGAAACGGGGGAGTGTCTAGCCGAACGCTGGGTGTGTTTGTGACGTCAAACCAGGAAAGAAACTGACTGAACTGATCGCAGTGGCAGAGTAAGTCTCGAGCTACTCAGAAACTGCTAAGAAATTTCTATTTGCAATTTTGCAAATCTTTCGTTCGCAATTCTGCTAAGCTAAGATTCACTTCCAGAGGGCGGCGGCTTAGCGTGTGCACTGCTGCGAAAAGCGGCTAGCGAGCGAGCGAACAACTCGGAATGAGGGCCATTATTGCTTTGGAGAGAGATTAGATTTACTAAAACAGTAGTAACATCCTTCCATGACCTAGTCATGCTGTCTCCACCAAGGAAAACAGAAGATGCAATATTATGCCATTTTATATTCTCCCCGAACAATGTTCTGCAGAGTATAGTCAGACTGATATGAGCTTTCTCTATACTTACAACCATAGGCGTGCGCAGCACATATTATTAGGGGGTGCACCGTCGGAGGGGTGTGTCTAGCACCACCTTTTGGGCGTGTCTAGCACCATCTATTGACGTCAACGCAATATAAAATATCCACCCTTGTACCAATCCTAATAAAGCAGATACATTGTCAGATGTTGTGGTGTGCACCAAACAAACACCCCTGATGGCACTCACTGCAATTACACTGCTCCTCCTCAGCCTGGTCTGGCTCCCCCTCTCTTTCCCCTGCAAGCTGCAGCAGCTTATTTACCAGTCAGTCACTCACTGAAACTGACAGTCACAGACTAGTACTGCTGCTGCTGGAAAAATGAGTGACGTATCAATACTGCTGCCGACCGCCTGCCAGTATTGAATTTGTCTCCCTAAGAGGAACGCTGGCTGCATGCTGCTCCTCATCAGTGTCTGGCATTGGCATAGCATAGAAGGAGAGAGGTGGGCATGTGGCGGGTGTGATGGGTGGGCGGTGGCATCCTTGATTAACCCAGGTGTCCGGTCAGTAATGCAGTCCTCACAGGGTGCAGCGCAGAGTGGACCGTAATCAGCATGCTCGGCGATCGTTGCATCAGGCATGTGAGATCAGGGTGCCAGACATTAGGGGGTGCCTGTGCTCACCAGGCACCCCCCCTGCGCACACCTATGCTTACAACACCAGTGCAAAAAGGTCAGCAAGGAAGCTCACCATATTATGGTGGCCGGATGCAGCTACTGGTGTCCAGATAGCAAGCTACGGGCTCCTCACTTCTAAGTCTTCAGGGCCAATGTCACTTCTATCATCCTTGACAGAACTCAACGTCCTTGTGATGTGCTGTATAAGTACAGTTGGGAGGCGGTTGATAGACAGTTACAAGGTCAACAGTCAAAAGGTCAACCAGGCCAAAAGGTTGACAAGTTCAAAAAGTCGACAAGAAAAATGTCAACACACATATAGTCGACACATTTTTTTAGGGACTTTTCATCTTTTTACAACTATTGCTGTATTTATTATCCATTTCACAAACTATTGCCTTGGGTAACCTTCAGGGACAATATCACTTCCAACATCATTGACAGAACCCAACTTCCTTGCGATGTGCTGTATAAGAACAATCAGAAGGTGGTTGATAGACAGTTACAAGGTTGACACCATAGAGTCGACAATCAAAAGGCGACAGGGTCAAAAGGTCAATAAAGGCAAAATGTCTACCGGGTCAAAAGATCGATTTGAAAAAAGGCAGACACACATATGGTCAACATGTTTTTCATTTTTTTATCACATTTTTACAACTTTTGCTGCATTTACTATCCATGTCACAACTATAACCTTTAGTAACCTAATGGCAAGCGAAGCAAGCAACCAAGCCCGAAGCATGGCGAGTGAAGCTAGCCCACTAAGGGATGTATTTCACACATTTGAATGAAATATGTTTAAAAACACAAAATAACAAAAAACAACCCACTTTATTGTGTCGATCTTTTTCATGTCAACCTTTTGACCCTGTTGACCTTTTGACTATCAACCTTTTGACCCTGTCCCCATTTTTACTGTCGACCTAATGCCTGTCAACCTTTTTAATGTCTATCTTCTGTATCACTCCCGTAAAAGTCACTGGACCTGCCCACTAAGACTTGCGATGCTCTGTTCCCTACTTCTGATTATCAAGAATCTAGACACCAATGAACAGAGCAAATGAAGCTTAATGTAACGAAGGCCGAGTACAAAGTACAAAGTAATTAGGATTTCCTGGTAGGTTACATTACATTTTTGGAGAAATTTGTAATTTTTGCTAAAATTGTATAATTCATTCTGCCCACAGAGGGCCATATTTATCAAACTGCTTTTGCACAATTTGTTTTGTGGTACCCATACCACAGCAATAAGTATTATTTTTAATTGTAAATGAATGCATTAATCTCAATTTCAGGAGCACATGCTTCGTCAAGAGCCCATCCCGGTGATTAATGGGGAGTACTATTAGTACTCAGGGCCGCCATCAAGGGGTACTGGGGGAACTGCATGGTGTAATTGTATAAGGCGTACTACTGTGTAGCATAAGATGTCTAAAGGGTACTATTGTGTGGCATAAAATGAATGAAATGTTCCAGTGCCTTAACTAGACATTTTAGCGCTGTGTGCAAGAAACAGCATCGGCTGACCCCCATATTTAAAATAGGGCCGCCAAAAATATAGGAGTAGCTTCATGGGACATGGGCGTGACCACAAAATAATACCAATTCATATTATGCTGCACAGTACTGTAGTCTCCATTATTCAAATTATGCCACACAGTAGCGCCACTTTTCCGTATTACGCCAGGTAGAACCCATGTCACACATTACGCCAGGTAGAGCCCCTATCAATCATTACACCAGGTAGAGCCCCTGTCAATCATTATGCAAGGCAAAGTCCCCTTTTACACATTACTGCAGGCAGAGCTCCCTTTTACAGTGCTGTGCATCACAGAATAATATATTGATTATTTATTGTTGTGACATGTAAGTGTGTTTCTGCTTCCATAGTATGCTGGTATATGATTCAGAACACCACTGCTCAGAGGCCCCTAGAACCATGAGGCCTTGAACAGCTGCCCAGTGTGCCATACATTAAGCTGGCCCTGCTCATGGGGTGCAATTTTTAACTCCTAAAGGCCTATGTAATTTTTTATATTATATGCGTTAACTTTTTACATGTCTTTACATATCGGAACTGCTAATATGTCTTACTTTGTGAAAACTAGAGATGTGCGGCGGGCACTTTTTGTGTTTTGTGTTTTGGTTCTAATTCCATTTTCGTGTTTTGGTTTTGGCTTGGTTTTGCCAAAACCACCCTTTTGTGTTTTGGTTTTGGTTTTGGATCTGGATTATTTTGGAAAAAGACATAAAAACAGCTAAAATCACAGAATTTGGAGGTAATATTGCTCCTACAGTATTATTAACCTCAACAACAATCATTTCCAGTCTATTCTGAACACCTCACAATATTGTTTTTAGGCCTAAAGGTTGCACCAAGGTGGCTGTATGACTAAGCTAAGCGACACAAGTGTGCAGCACAAACACCTGGCCCATCTAGGAGTGGCACTGCAGTTGCAGACAAGATGGCACTATTAAAAAACTAGTCCCCAAACAGCACATGATGCAAAGAAGAAAAAGAGGTGCAATTAGGTAGCTGGATGGCCAAGCTAAGCGACACAAGTGTGCGGCACAAACACCTGGCCCATCTAGGAGTGGAACTGCAGTTACAGGCAGGATGGGAGATTTAAAAAATAGGCCCCAAACAGCACATGATGCAAAGAAGAAAAAGAGGTGCAATGAGGTAGCTGGATGGCCAAACTAAGCGACACAAGTGTGTAGCACAAACACCTGGCCCATCTAGGAGTGGCACTGCAGTTACAGACAGGATGGCACTTAAAAAAAACTAGTCCCCAAATAGCACATGATGCAAAGAAGAAAAAGCGGTGCAAGATGGAATTGTCCGTGGGCCCTCCCACCCACCCTTATGATGTATAAACATGAGATGCACACTTTAACAAACCAACCATTTCAGCGACAGGGTCTGCCACACGACTGTGGCTGAAATGACTGGTTGGTTTGGGCCCCCACCAAAAAAGAAGCAATCAATCTCTCCGTGCACAAACTGGCTCAACAGAGGCAAGATGTCGATCTCATCATCATCCTCCGATTCCTCACCCCTTTCACCGTGTACATTCTCCTCACAGAGTATTAATTCGTCCCCACTGGAATCCACCATCACAGGACCCTGTGCACTTTCTGGAGGCAATTGCTGGTAAAGGTCTTCCCGGAGGAATTTATAATTCATTTTGATGAACATTATCTTCTCCACGTTTAGTGGAAGTAACCTCCTACGCCGATCGCTGACAAAGTAACCGGCTGCACTAAACACTCTTTCGGAGTACACACTGGAGGGGGGGCAGCTTAGGTAAAATAAAGCCCGTTTGTGCAAGGGCCTCCAAATTGCCTCTTTTTCCTGCCAGTATACGTACGGACTGTCTGACATGCCTACTTGGGTGCTGTCACTCATATAATCCTACACCATTCTTTCAATGGTGACAGAATCATATGCAGTGACAGTAGACATGTCAGTAATCGTTGGCAGGTCCTTCAATCCGGACCAGATGTCAGCTATCGCTCCTGACTTCCCTGCATCACCGCCAGCGGGTGGGCTAGGACATGTTATCCTTTTCCTTGCGGCCACAGTGGCGGGAGAAATTGAAGGAGGAGCTGTTGACGGGTCACGTTCCGCTTGAGTTGACAATTTACTAACCAGCAGGTCTTTGCACCTCTACACACTTGTGTCTGCTGGAAAGAGAGATACAATGTAGGCTTTAAACCTAGGATCGAGGACGGAGGCCAAAATGTAGTGCTCTGATTTCAACAGATTGACCACCCTTATATCCTGGCAAAGCGAATGAAGGGCTCCATCCACAAGTCCCACATACTTTGCGGAATCGCTCCATCTTAGCTCCTCCTTCAATTAATCCAGCTGCTTTTGCAAAAGCCTGATGAAGGGAATGACCTGACTCAAGCTGGCAGTGTCTGTACTGACTTCACGTGTGGCAAGTTCGAAGGGTTGGAGAACCTTGCACAAGACGGAAATCATTCTCCACTGTGCTTGAGTCAGGTGCATTACCCCTCCTTTGCCTGTATCGTAGGTGGATGTATAGGCTTGAATGGCCTTTTGCTGCTCCTCCATCCTCTGAAGCATATAGAGTGATGAATTCCACCTCGTTTCCACCTCTTGCTTCAGTTGATGGCGGGGCAGGTCCAGGAGTGTTTGCTGGTGGTACAGTCTTCGGCACACGGTGGCAGAATGCCGAAAGTGGCCCGCAATTTTTCGGGCCACCGACAGCATCTCCTGCACACCCCTGTCATTTAAAAAAAAATTCTGCACCACCAAATTAATTGTATGTGCAAAACATGGTACATGCTGGAATTTGCCCAGATGTAATGCACGCACAATATTGGTGGCGTTGTCCGATATCACAAAACCCCAGGAGAGTCCAATTGGGGTAAGCCATTCTGCGATGATGTTCTTCAGTTTCCATAAGAGGTTGTCAGCTGTGTCTCTCATATGGAAAGTGGTGATACATAGCGTAGCCTGCCTAGGAACGAGTTGGTGTTTGCAAGATGCTGCGGGAGGCCATACATCTACCCAGTGGGCTGTTACAGTCATATAGTCCTTAGTCTGCCCTGTTCCACTTGTCCACATGTCCGTGGTTAAGTGGACACTGGATACAACCGCATTTTGTAGGACACTGGTGACTCTTTTTCTGACGTCTGTGTACATTCTCGGTATCGCCTGCCTAGAGAAGTGGAACCTAGATGGGATTTGATACCGGGGACACACTATCTCCATGAAATCTCTAAGTGCCACTGAACTAATGGTGGATACCGGACGCACCTCTAACACCAACATAGCTGTCAAGGCCTCAGTTATCCGCTTTGCAAAAGGATGACTGCTGTCATATTTCATCTTCCTCACAAAGGACTGTTGGACAGTCAATTGTTTACTGGAAGTAGTACAAGTGGTCTTCTGACTTCCCCTCTGGGATGACGATCGACTCCCAGCAGCAACAACAGCAGCAGCAGGTGTACCACTCAAGGATCCTACGGCGGAATCCCGGTTAGGAGAGGACTCCTCAGTCTTGCCAGTGACATGGCCTGCAGGACTACAGACGTTCCTGACTGAGGAGAAAGTTGACGTTGAGGGATTTGGGGGGGTGGCTTGCAGAAGCTTGGGTACAGGAGGAAGAAGGGATTTAGGTGTCAGTGGACTGGTTACGCTCTTAACCAAAGTTTCACTACTTTACACTGACTTCTGATGAATGCGCAGCAGGTCATGTATAAGGGAGGATGTTCCTAGGTGGTTAGCATCCTTAACCCTACTTATCACAGATTGACAGAGGCAACAGATGGCTTGACACCTGTTGTCCGGATTTGTGGAGAAATAATTCCACACCGAATTGGTGGCTTTTTTGGTAGTTTGCCCAGGCATCACAATGGGCTTCTTCATCCCAAGGACAACAGGTGTCTCCTCCAGTGCCTGACTTAAACAAACCACATCACCATCAGAATCCTCATTGTCAACTTCCTCCTCAGCGCTAGAAACACCCATATCCTCATCCTGGTGTACTTCAACAGTGACATCTTCAATTTGAATATCAGGAACAGGACTGTGGGTGCTCCTTCCAGCACTTGCAGGGGGCGTGCAAATGGTGGAAGGAGCCACCTCTTCCCATCCAGTGTTGGGAAGGTAAGGCATCGCAACCGCCGACACACTTGGACTCTCCTTGAGGATTTGTGATACCATCTCAGAGTGCACAGTTCTTTTCTGTACTCTTTCCAGCTTAACTCTTTTAATTTTTCTAGCGGAAGGATGAGGGCTTCCATCGTCATCTGAAGCTGAACCACTAGCCATGAACATAGGACAGGGCCTCAGCCGTTCCTTTCCACTCCGTGTCGTAAATGGCATATTGGTAAGTTTACGTTTCTCCTCCGACGATTTAAATTTCTTTTTTTGGTTCTTTTTACTGAACTTTGGCTTTTTGGATTTTACATGCCCTTTACTATCACATTGGGCATCGGCCTTGGCAGACGACGTTGATGGCATTTCATTGTCTATGTCATGGCTAGTGGCAGCAGCTTCAGCACTAGGAGGAAGTGGTTCTTCTTGAGCTTTCCCTATTTTATCCTCCAAATTTTTGTTCTCCATTATTTTTTGGGAATTATATGAGACAATATGCGGCACAGAAATAACTGATGAGACAGGACACTACCACTGGTCTGATGCAGCACAACAGGTTGTTGTTATAATTATTAAACTGCGGCTGTGGACATATAGCAGCAGTGTATATCGTCACTGGAATTACTGATGAGACAGGACTCTACCACTGGTCTGATGCAGCACAACAGGTTGTTGTTATAATTATTATACTGCAGCAGTGGACATATAGCAGCAGCGTATATCATCACTGGAATGATTGATGAGACAGGACACTACCACTGGTCTGATGCAGCACAACGGGTTGTTGTTATAATTATTATACTGCAGCAGTGGACATAAAGCAGCAGCGTATATAGTCACTGGAATGACTGATGAGACAGGAATCTACCACTGGTCTGATGCAGCACAACAGGTTGTTGTTATAATTATTATACTGCAGCAGTGGACATAAAGCAGCAGCGTATATAGTCACTGGAATGACTGATGAGACAGGAATCTACCACTGGTCTGATGCAGCACAACAGGTTGTTGTTATAATTATTAAACTGCAGCAGTGGACATATAGCAGCAGCATATATTGTCACTGGAATTACTGATGAGACAGGACACTACCACTGGTTTGATGCAACACAACAGGTTGTTGTTGTTGTTGTTGTTATAATAAAAAACTGCAGCAGTGGACATATAGCAGCAGCGTATATTGTCACTGAAATTGCTGATGAGACAGGACACTACCACTGGTCTGATGCAGCACAACAGGTTGTTGTTGTTATAATTATTATTATACTGCAGCAGTGGACATATAGCAGCAGCGTATATCATCACTGGAATTACTGATGAGACAGGACACTACCACTGGTCTGATGCAGCTCAATAGGTTGTTTTTATAATTACTAAACTGCAGCAGTGGACACATAGCAGCAGCGTATACCGTCACTGGAATTACTGATGAGACCGGACACTACCACTGGTCTGATGCAGCACAACAGGTTGTTATTATAATTATTAAACTGCAGCATTGGACATATAGCAGCAGCTTATATTAACACTGAAATTACTGATGAGACAGGACACTACCACTGGTCTGATGCACAACAGGTTGTTGTTATAATTATTATACTGCAGCAGTGGACACATAGCAGCAGCGTATACCGTCACTGGAATTACTGATGAGACAGGACACTACCACTGGTCTGATGCAGCACAATAGGTTGTTTTTATAATTATTAAACTGCAGCAGTGGACATATAGCAGCAGCGTATTTCGTCACTGGAATTACTGATGAGACAGGACACTACCACTGGTCTGCACAACACAGCACCACTTTATACAGCTGCACTGGATATATGGCAGCAGAGAACACCAACATTGTGACTGGCTGGACTGATGCAGCACAGTACACTGACTACACTGGACTGGTCTGCACAACACAGCACCACTTTACAGCTACACTGGATATATCTGCCTGGACTGATGCAGCACAGTACACTGACTACACTGGACTGGTCTGCAC
Source organism: Pseudophryne corroboree (assembly GCF_028390025.1). Taxonomy (NCBI): domain Eukaryota; kingdom Metazoa; phylum Chordata; class Amphibia; order Anura; family Myobatrachidae; genus Pseudophryne; species Pseudophryne corroboree. The sequence continues at coordinate 633,512,772 of NC_086445.1, forward strand.
AACACAGCAACACTGGATATATGGTAGCAGAGAACACCAACACTGTGAATGGCTGGACTGATGCAGCACAATACACTGAGTGACTACACTGGACTGGACTGAGCAGCACAACACTTGCCACCCGCTTTCCCACCCCCCACACAGACACTGAACACACTGAGGACACATCCTCTCTATACACTCTCCGAGACTGGAGTGAAATGGCCGCGACGCGCGGCTCCTTATATGGAATCCAAATCCCGCGAGAATCCGACAGCGGGATGAAGACGTTTTGCCGCATTCGTGTTTCCGAGTCAGGCAGGAAAACCCGAGCTTGACTCGGATCCGGGCTCGGAAGGCAAAGTTCGGTAGGGTTCGGTTCTCTGAGAACCGATCCCGCTCGTCTCTAGTGAAAACTAAGTCTAAAATGGATACTACAGTGAGCCATTCAGAACTCGTAAAATAAAGCAGACAATAATGCTCATTTGTAAACTAGTATTTTGCACTTATCATCCACCAAGTCACTTCCCATTGTGTCAGACATTTCAGGATTATTAGAAATTAACTGGTCAGAAGCATACACAATCACATTAAATGACAGGGATTCAGTATGATTTACCGGCAGGGCGGGATGCCGGCTGTCCATATCCCAACAGCAGCATCCCGCCCGCAAAGTGCCAGCTTAAAGAGTCCCCTTGCGGGCTCGCTGAGATTTGGACTCAGTGGCTCGGTGCACTCGCCACAGTAATTATTCCCACTCTATGGGTGTCGTGGACACCCACGAATGGGAATAGTCCTGTTTTGCTGGGATTCTGGCTAGTGGCATTGTCGGCTGGTGGGATTCTGGCGTCGGTATCCTGACTGCCGGCAAATTGAACGCATCCAAATGACAGCTATGATAATATTATTATCAGTTTTTCATATAATGGTAATCACAATGTAAGAGAATAAAAGCTGTTCAGAAATGACCAACAATTCTTTGGTATTAAAGTAATACATATCATATTCCGGACGAATTGCGCCTTTTTTTCGTCCGTTTTAAGATTCGACTGTACTCGACAGCCGGAACCCTCCACCCGGGACCATGAATTCGACATATGCAATACAAAACGCATTCGACACTCCCCTTGTCGAATAACGGACCAATCGTCGAGTAGTGGGCGTCCTGGATTCGACTTCCCGCCGTTTTCAGCCCTTTATATGGGCTTGTTTGCTGCGTGCTCAGCAGCCATTTTGTGAACCTGCAGAGAGGTGTGTGGAGGTGTAGAGCTAGCAAATTGGTTGTTGTTTGCTGTGGTATCGTTTGGACACCCAGCAGGCTTTAATCCAGGACGGACAGGAGGATACCTGTTACCCCGGAGGAGAGTCATTTTTGGAGAGATTTGTACATTTGTAGGTAAGTACCACATGTGGTCTGGCGTTGCATGTATGTGTTTGTGTGGTGGTGGGGGGGGGAGGGCATGAGGTGTACATGTGGCATTGCTTTGGGGTGTTTGGGTATGTATATGTGTGCAGGTATGTGTATATAGCTCCTGCTTGTATTGCTGCATGTTTTTTTGGGAGTTTTGTGTTTGGGGTTAGTTTTTCACGTTTTTTGTTTTTTTTACATAAAATGTTTTTTGGGTCATGCTTTTGCATTGGTGTACCTCCAGCATGTGCAAGGATGCTTTTTGGCTTGTTTGGGGTGATTTTAGACTGTGTCGGTATCCACCATGTGGTCGACAGGTGATGTCGTTTGTTTCCAAAACATGTTTTTTGCTCCTACTTTAGCACTGGTTGACCTCCAGCATGTGCAGGGATGCTTTTGGGCTTGTTTGGGCTGACTTTTCCTGTGTCGGTATCTGCCATGTGGCCAACATGTGGTGTAGTTTGTTTCCAAAACATGTTTTTTGCTCCTACTTTAGCACTGGTTGACCTCCAGCATGTGCAGGGATGCTTTTGGGCTTGTTTGGGCTGACTTTTCCTGTGTCGGTATCTGCCATGTGGCCGACATGTGGTGTAGTTTGTTTCCAAAACATGTTTTTTGCTCCTACTTTAGCACTGATTGACCTCCAGCATGTGCAGGGATGCTTTTGGGCTTGTTTGGGCTGACTTTTCCTGTGTCGGTATCTGCCATGTGGCCGACATGTGGTGTAGTTTGTTTCCAAAACATGTTTTTTGCTCCTACTTTAGCACTGATTGACCTCCAGCATGTGCAGGGATGCTTTTGGGCTTGTTTGGGCTGACTTTTCCTGTGTCGGTATCTGCCATGTGGCCAACATGTGGTGTAGTTTGTTTCCAAAACATGTTTTTTGCTCCTACTTTAGCACTGGTTGACCTCCAGCATGTGCAGGGATGCTTGTACATGGGTTTTGGCTTGTTTGGCTGTGGTTTTTTTCAAATTTTCAATTTTTTTTTGTTGTGTTTGGTCCTGCTTGAGCACTGGGGTCCCAGCAGCATGACGTGTGGTTGCATGTAATTATGTAATGTGTGTTAAATTTGTAAAAATATTTTTTTTTCTTTTTACAACAGAGATGTCCAGGGACAAGCGGCCCCAATCCCCCCCCCCCCTTCCCCCACCCCTCAGAAGAACTTTCCCTACACAGCAATGAGGAGTGGGAGCCGACCCAGGAGGAGGATACGACGGAACAGGCATCCAGTGACCAGCCGCGGTCGTCAAGGGACCAAAGGGAGAAGCAAAAGAAAAAGAAAAGGCCTAGAAAGGTAAATACTGACAACACGTGCAGACACAATAGCATCCAACTTGACACACCCTAGTTTGCGCACTGCCATGCACACCTACAGGTATCTTTGCACACTGCCAGGGATACTGACACTCACAGGTACATACCGATCTTATTAAATGCATGTTGTTGTTTTTTTATCCCTAAAGGCAAGAAACCAGCCAGAGGATCAGTCGGAGGAGGAAGCCTCTGGTGAAGACGCAGGACAGAAGAAGCCGCGTGGACCCAGATACACTGAGACGGAAAACTGTGCCCTAGTGGATGGCGTCGATAGGTCCTACGACATTCTGTATGGACAAAGGGCATAGAATACAGCAGCTAAGACCAAGCAAAACATCTGGGATGCCATCGCGACACAAGTCACTGCAGTATCTGGAAACCGCCGGAGCACCAGAAACTGCATGAAGCGGTACAGTGATTGCCGCAGACAGACCAAGAAGAAGATGGGGATTCAGCGCTGACATGAGACAGCTACGGGAGGTGGTCCGGCTCTCAATCTGAAGTGGCTACCCTGGGAGGAAGTTATTAAAAGGCGCATGAACCCTGCCATGGTCGAAGGAGTTCGCGGAGGTGTGGGCTCCAGCCGTCCTGCTGGCTTTCCCGAGGAGGAATAACCGCCCAGAAGACGGAAGACGGTGGGAGACAAGCAGTCCAAAAGGAGGCCTGATGGTAAGAATACATTAATGCACTAATCTTTTTTTTTTTCTTTTTTATTTGCTAATGTGTTTGTTCTTTTTCCCCAGACACGCCTGCCCAGAGGACATCACCTGCGCGCAGGACATCGGCAGCGCGCAGACCATCACCTGCGCAGCAGGCATCGGCAGCAGCGCGCGGACCACCACCTGCGCAGCAAGCATCAGCAGCGCGCAGATCATCACCTGCGCGCCACACATCGTCAGCGGGCAGAAAGTCACCTGCGCGCCAGACATCAATGCACAGAACGTCACCTGCGCGCCAGACACTGTCAGCGACCACACCACCAGCTGGGCGCCAAAGTACATCTCCTGCGCGCAGGCCATCACCAGCTCGTCATCTCTCCAGGAGCTCTGGGACTGTGACCGAAGAGCCTCAACAAGACACTACCCTTGTGGACCCATCACCCCGAACTGTTTGAGTCTACAGGGTTAACGGACAAGACTTTTCTTGGGTTTGAAGACAGCCGTGCAGAAGTATCCAGCCAGACCCTTGAAAAGTCTCCAGAATTGAGGACAAATGAAGCTCCTGGAGCAGCGGCACCACCGGATGGAGAAGGTTTTTATTTAATTATTTTTTTTGGGGGGGAGGGGTGGTGGGGTGCCATTTTTGTATAGTTTATTAACTTAAATTTTTTTTTTTTTTTTTTGCAAACAGAGGTGCCACGGACCAGCAGCGGACTTGCGTCGGACGAAGAGGTGGAAGTGCAGCAGCCTGCTGTTTCTACATCCCTGTGTGAGTAAATATCGAATTGTGAGCCTTCAAACAAATGTATGAATGTGTACACTAATTTCTAATTTTCTTTTCAGCTGCACAAATGCAATTGATGGCAGACGTACAGGAAGGGCAGGATCCCTCAAATGTTCAGAGGGTACACACCCTGGCAGCCGAGATGACTTCCCGCCAGGATACTTACACGAATGTCGTTGGAACCAGACTGGACGCCATTGAGAAGATAATGGAGAAGATGGCAAACGGTCTGGTTGAAATGCAAAAGGCTCATGCCGACAGCACGGCAGAAACGCAAAAGACCAGACGAGAAGATCACAGGGAGACTATGGACATCCTTCACGTTCTGGCCACATCCATCAACCGGCTGGTGGAGAACACATCATGCCTGGCACACAGCGTTGACAACATGTAGGAGAGCCAACGACATTCGGCAGCCAGCCAACAGATCATCGCAACCACGATGCAGATGATGTACGAAAAGCTCCCAGAGCCAGCTCATCAACACGCTGGTGAACCACCACATCCGCCATCACAAGCCACACGGACGCCTCCTTCCCTTCCTCCCCCACCATCCTGGTATAGACGGTCACAGCTGTACCAAGGATATACAGGGATGTACCCCACCCACCAGATGCCTCCACCACCAACACCGGCCGCATCATCTACACCCGCACGGCCACCGAGGCCAAGTCAACGCACTCCCCAACCGCCCAGGGCATCGACGCCCCATCAGGAGGAAGAAGAGTATCCAGACGGACAACCACCATAAGCCCGGTCGTATTGTTTTATTATTTACTCTTATGTTTCAAGTTTCCCTTTCTCCCCCTCCCATTATTTTTTTTTTCTTAATAATGTTTGATGTTTGTGTTGGGCTCCCCCACTCTCGACCGGATACTACCAAGGAGCTTTATGTCTAGGCATACATGCGCGGGCATGTATGCGGGCGCGTGTGGTAACTGATGAAAGCTCCTTGTGGCTACATGTATGATGGGCCAAAGAGATATTCTGATACCACTTTTTTTTTTAAAAACAAACTCCTTTTTGTATTGGTGTACAATAGGCTTTCACTGTTGTGTGAATTTACTATTCACTAGTGTTTATTTTTGGCTTCTTCATAGGATTGGGTGGAAAATTGAAGTGGACGGTGTAGTTCGTGTTGTGCGTACCAAGGTGAGTTAAGCCATGTTTCAATGTATATATTCAAGAAACTTTGGAACGCCTGCCCTTGTGGATCAACACAGTCCAGCAATGGGTCATGCTGGGCTCTGTGGTTCCACAAGTGCAGGCGTGTCAAAGTGCTGACCACTGACACCACTCTTCCACTTTGGAACGCCTGCCCTTGTGGAACAACACAGTCCAGTAATGGGAAAGGAATGAACATGACATCATTAGTGTCTCTACTTAATATGGATTTTTTTTTCACAGATATCTACACAAGAAAAGAATGTAAAGAAGAACAAGCACTACTTTTTTTGTTTTATTACATTTTATTTTTTATTCCAAAATAAAATACAATTATATTTCTTCAATAAATTTTTAAAATGAGAAGTTTTGTGTGTTTTTCTTTAAATTATTAGTAAATAAAATGTAATATATGAGATGCAGTGGTATTGTTAGGTCGCCCATGGTACAGCAGGGGAACTGTCGTGTCTCTTTTTCATCCATGATGATTCAAGCAACTTGGGAAGGATACTCCGCAAGACCTGTGGAAGAGAATAGTATGAGGTTCCAGCTATTGGTAATAGTGTCACCCTTCTATGGAAAAGACAAGGTACAAGCAAAACAAGAAAAATGACCCAGACGCGCTGTCACAGCTGCCAGTAGGGATTGTCAGTCCCTAGGAAATATTTTAAAAAGAAAGTAAGAACTGGCGCTATATGTTTCTCCAATAATAATAAATGACTGTGGATCGATTTCAATAAAATAACATATAATTTATTACCTAAACATCACATGCTAAAAAATCAGAAGCATAAAATTTGAATGTAAACATGAAGTTAAGGGCATATATGGAGCTGAGAATGAATTAGTAATGGCTGCTTATAAGTGTCCACAAAGGATCCCGGACTGAAAACAGTGTGCAAAGTTCCCTGGGGAAAAGAGATTGAATACAGCTGGTGTTACCCGTGACGACGGAGACTTCTAGAGGTTTGAAAATTGCCAGCAAGCAAACTGTGCCGTTTATGCAGAAACTGGGTCTCTCCAATCGGTGCTGTAGAGATGAAGTCCCTCAGAGAAAGTTCCAATGACAGATTTTAAAAGTCCATATCTGGATCCGTTTGAAGAGTGGGACACTTGTAGTGGTAGCAGCTTCAACACTTAACGCGTTTCCCTAGGCTCGGTCACCTAGCTTCATCAGAAGTATAGCTCAATCTGAATTTGGGATCTATTTAAACCCCATTTGATGACCTGATGCCCAGCAGGTGTGATGCAAAACCATTCAATCATCCACAGTAATAATAAAAACAAAGAATCTCTATAATCTATGCACTTATAATATATATAGAGGTCAGTAGGAGGCAAACCCATATTGAAAAGATAATTTAATATGTATAAAACAAACACAATAAAGCATGAATCTAAGATCAAGGAGGTCAGAGGTCAGTGTAGTCACATGACTCTCCCACTGAGCATTAGAAGCATCATCCCCAATCGGATCTATTAGTTCGTTACACTCCCAGCTATTGGTAATAGTGTCACCCTTCTATGGAAAAGACAAGGTACAAGCAACACTTTGACACAAGCAGGTTACAGCGGCCTTTGTCACCAAATGCAACCCTCCGGCACTTGAGTAACTACACATCCAAACATTCACTGACACCGTGTAAGCATTGGTGTATCAGGGCATGATTGGATGTGCAGTTTTGCAAATGCCGGAGGGCTGCACTTTGGACATGCCGGGGTGACTTGGACAGGAGGGAGTTTTGGGCAATACATCTCACCTGAGGGGGGTTGTCTGCTACATGGCGGAGGTTCAGGTGCACATCACAAGTAGGTTGCACATGGTAGAGTTGGATAAACGGGTCCAATATTTGCGGCAACCCAACAACAGGAAAAAACGGGGTAACAGGTCGTCAACAGGACGAAACTTGGAAAACAGGCCTGGGAAGGTGCGTCAACAGGACGTAAAACTCTGAAATACATAAATAAAGATTATTTTTTTTAATATTACAATCTCAGTTTACACGATAATACAAATGTTACTAGTATACTCACAGGCAGTGGAAAAAAAAGCTTTGGATCAATGTCCATCGGGAATCATCTCCTTCGTCCATACTCACCGGTAGAGCAGAAGAATGGTTCCCGCGTCGGAAAGCACTGCGACGAAGAGTCACCGGCAAACGGTTTGCGACACATATGTTGTGTAAAATACAACATGCATTTACCATGCCGCAAACCTTCGCCAGTGAGTACAAAAGAGCACCACCGTTAGTGTCTAAACATCTAAACCGGCTTTTAAGTACACCGAAGGCACGCTCAATTACTTGCCTCGATGCTTTGTGTGTCTCTTGGTAACGTTTTTCTGCTCTACCAACAGGATTAGAGAATGGGGTCAAGAGTCACGATTTGTTGGGATAACCCGCATCGCCTATGGAAATGAAAAAAAATGGTGGGTAATATAAAAAATAAAAAAAATAAAAATAAATAAATAAAAACAATTAAAATAAATACCTAACAGCCAGCCACCCGGCATGTTTCCTGTTTCGAAATTGTCAAACAGCGATGACTGACTTAGGATGAAGGAGTCGTGAGACGATCCAGGAAATCCCACAAAAATATTCAAATATTTCATGTTGACATCACAGACCGCCTGTATATTCATGGAATGGAAATGTTTTCGGTTCCGAAAACATTCTTCCGAATTGCGTGGCGGTCTGATCTGCACGTGGGTACAGTCAATCGCGCCCAGAACATTGGGAAAATTGTATTTGGTAAAAAAGCCTAATTTGATCTCACGACATCCGCTGTCCGTATCTGGAAATGTGATGAACTGGATCGTCAATTTGCGGAAAGCCCTAAAGACCTGGGTTATACAGCGCGACAGTGTCGACTGTGAAAAACTGCATGTTTGAGACAAAGTAGGCTGGAATGTGCCTGACGCCAAAAAATGTAACGTAGCCAGCAGTTTCTGGAAACCGCTGACTGCGCGATTGGTCCGTGCCCAAGGTTCCAGGTCGGCCTCCAACAGAGCGTACAGCGAATATATGTCGCAAGTCGATAAGCGATAATTTTGAATCACCTCGAACTCGCTGAGATCCTCCAGTTCACGCCTAGTGCGATACTGGCGTGGATGTGGAAATGAAAAACGCAATACTGACTCACCCAATGCAGACATTTGCTGACCTTGATCCTGATGTTCAGCAGCCCTTTCTTCCTCCATGCTTGCAGCCAGCATGAACATCACAATCTGGTCAGAAAAAGGCTCCATTATTGTAGTCAGTACAAAAATAGGATATAAATGTGTTAAAACGCAGGGGGATTGTCCTAAAAAAACCGATTCCACAAGAGAGCTGACTGTAATGGCTACTCGTCTCCCGAAGTCTCAAACCTGGGAGTGAGGATAGAGGAGGGGCTTTGCAGAAGTGTATCCTGGGTAAAACTGTGGAATCATGGGTACATTTAACTCAGCAGAGTGAAGAAAAAAATATTCTTTTAAAAAATCAATTAAATAATACTTGTGAGTCAAAAAAAGACAAACCAAGTAGATAATACCTTCAAATATAAATAGATATGCTATTAGCAATCCAAAAAGCAAAAAAAAATACATTATTAAAAAAAAAAATTATTAGATCCCGCCAGCAAAGTGAGGCGGAATGAAATTGACGAAATTGCTGTCGAAAAGCACTGTTGTCGAATCGACATTCTTCAATTGAATATACTTTTGTCAAAAAGCCGCATTTTGACCATTGCAGAAATGTCGAATTTTGAAAATGTCGATTTGCAAAAAGTCGAATCTGAAACGGAAGGTATTTTGACAGAAAGTACTGTATTGCATTGACGAATCCAATTCGACATGTTTTTTTTTCGAAAATGTCCCGTTTTTCAACTTTCACGGCAATTCGACCGCAATTGCATATACCCCATAAGCTGTACACCAGGTGGTGGCGTAAGAGTCACTGTAGCTCACTCCCTGAACCTGTAAAACCTTTGTATTAAGTCAGTGTCTCTCCTGCGAGTCCCGACCATTGCTAAGCGAATGGGACATTTGGGGTGACTCAGATCTGATCGTTGGGCTGCTAACTTTGCTGTCCTGCGTTCAGATAGTCGCTGCCTCTAGAGGGAGTGTAAATTCACCATGTAAGTGTGCAATGCCGAGCTGCAAAAATCCACTTTGTGCAGTCTCTGCGCAGCCCAGGACTTACAACAGGCTGACCACAACAGGCTGATCGGGGCCAGAGCTGATGTCAGACACCCTCCCTGAAACCGCTTGGGCATGCCTGCATTTTTCCGGACACTCCCAATAAACGGTCAGTTACCACCCACAAATGGCTTCCTCCTGTCAATCACCTTGCGAATGCCCATGCAATCAGATTTTTAGCACCATTCCATCGCTGACCGACGATGCCCTTTGTTGTTGTCCAACGAGCGTGCACATTGCTGTGCATATGCATGCGCAGTTAGTACCTAATTGCCCGCTGTGCTAAAACACACAGCATTGATAAAGTCTGAATCATCCCCATTGTGTCACTCTCCTGCACTGCCTGACAGTCCAGCAGGTTGATAGGCAATTGGGATGCCGGGCGGCCGAAGAGAATCTTGGGGCTGCTGTTCCTTGTGAGATACGTGCAATGCTGCAGCTGCATGAAGTTATTCATTAAGGGGGCGTTCCCTCTCTGGTTGCACTGATTGGCGCTTGTACCCCTTAAAAGGCAGTCAGCCCTGCAATACACTGCCAGTTATAGCTTATACTGTACCTCTGTGTAGGTTGTTGGTCTGTGTCCCAGATTCCTGTACTCTTGTACCTTTCCTGCGGATACACAAAGCAAACACCATGCAATTATCCCCCTTTTAACAAAAACAAAAACTAAAATACAGCAACACAAGTTGCAACTGTAACCATGGCAATGGCAATCCAACAAAGACTGACAACCAAACTGACCAATGGGAAGCCAACAATCCTGACCATCAACAAGAAGCATTGGGACCAAGATGGCCTCATAACCCCTTTTGAGCCAAAACACAAGCACATACTACTTCCTGAGGAAGGCCTGCTAAGGCAGAAATGTGTTGGATCATATAACAAACATCCGTCAACACCAACCACCGACCACTATCCCTGCAAGTCTCCTCGCCAGCTGGCAAGTCGAGCAGCCGGTAACCCATTAATTGACCACGGTTCCAGTGCAATCTTATGATAGCGCAAGTTTCCGGAAAAGTCAGTGTAGACAGCAGTGGTCCGCCAGGCAACCAGCCATGTGAGAAGAGACGCTCACCGACACAGCACAAGTGCCTAGTGACGTGTTTCCCAACCTCGGTCCTCAAGGCACAATAACAGTCCTGGTTTTAGTGATATCCAGGCTTGAACACAGGTGACTTAATTAGTACCTCAGTTATTTTGATTTAACCATCTGTGCTGAAGCCTGGATACCACTAAAACCTGCACTGTTGGTGTGCCTTGAGGACCGTGGTTGGGAGTGCCTAGCCTAGTGGATGGGGGAAAACCAATCATGGCTGATAACACAGACATCCAGGAAACGCACATCCTGTACATCGGAGGGGTAAGTTCTGTGGAGACTTGAGGGTACAGGACGCTGTCCCTCCAGCATGAAGCCCATGCCATCCACCCCCAAAACCATCTGTAACCCATGGAAGATAACAGCCACCTTTGCAAGAACTGTGATCTCACCAGAATCCAAACCTGACATTTTTACTTTGAATTTAAACGCAATATTTCTCTTATGAACTTGAATTAGACAAAAAAAAATTCATTTGCTTGATGATCACACCATATAACTCTGTCTTTGTGTTATTTTGATTGTTCAATTGTCACATATATTGCACCCAAATAAACCTTGTCATGCACATACCCATTCCGTATTGATTTAAAGATCACATAGAAACAAGTCCGAGTGCTGCATAAACAAGCATCCTTATACTCAACCCAAGGAGGCCTTCTATCCTCATATAAGCCAGCAACACAGCAAACACCCCAATAGGACTCTGTGCCCAAGGCCTATCCAGCCTTACCTATTTATTTACAATGAGTCTATTGAAGACAGACCTGCTGACATTTCTGCATTTGCCACTGTGGGAAAGTAACAGAAGGAAATCAGGTTGGGATTATGGAAGCAAAAGCCAGGACAGCCAGCAAATGGTCTATACACCACTAGAAGTGCCGGTATCACAGATACAGCCCTGTTAGAGCAGTATTTTGAGTCTCTCTTTCCTGGAATCCTTTATCAGTAGCCTTCTAGCTTCTACTATATCTTTGAATAAATTAACAATGACAAACTGTCTGGAAGAAAGTCTTGTTTTGATTAATCCCTTGAATTTTTTGTATATATCTTTCAGTAAATGTAAATTTTAGAATTAGTGATCCTTTACACAGACCTCTATTCAACATCTTTCATTTAAATATCCTTACACAATGCAACGTTTGTTCTGCAGAACAGAATAACCACATGAACCTAAATGTTTCTTTTTTTACTTCATTAAAATTGCAAGGCACAGTTCCAAATAGCTGGACACACCTATATTTTTATGGAATACATTTCCCTGCTAGGATTGGTAGCATCCATTCCAAACAGCAAACAATGATGCAGACAGACATATTTTTTTTACCTTGAGTTCATGTTAATAAAATAAATACTTTTTTAAAATCAGGTATATTTTTTATTTATTTTGTTAAACAAGACAAAGACAGAACAAAACAGAAAACATACAAACATACAACAACATAGCAAAGGCAATCAATTAACACAAGAATCCTAAACATTTCAATCATGACCTAAAGTCTCAGTTTGGATAGTAAAATCTGAAATACCGTAATAAAAATATTAACAACCATTAAAGACATATGAACTGAGTAGTTTCTTTAAGGTGGTCCTATTACCATACACCAGCATATTTTATACTGGTGTATGGTAATAATACCACCTTAAAGAAACCATTATGGGTATACCACATTCTTATAAGAAGTAAGCACACGTGAGCATAATGTATGTAATTATTGAAGCAACACACGGAGACACTCTATTACTAGACGACACCTCACATTTGTTTTTTAGACGGGCAGATACTAGAAACTGCTTGGACTTAATATTTATAGAGTTTACTATACTATATATTCTCCTCTTGTTTTCTTTCTATTTGTTTATTCCCCAGGGCCGTAACAAGGTGTGTGCCAGCAGTGCCTTGCCCACAGTGCAAATGCACTGAGGGCGCACCATCTGGCAGCACACCCACATGACTGCTATCTCTGGTACTCTCAACTCCCGCCGCCTACCATCTCCCACCGCTGCTGCAAGGGAGCGCTGCCAGCTTCTAGGACTGCCAGTGCCGGGATCAGTGTCTCTAGACTCGGGAGAGATGTGATGACGTCTCTCCCAGCTGACTCCTACACTGCCGTGCATCCTGCCCTGCGAAGTGAGAAGCAAATTTAGTTGGGGGAGGAGGAGGAGGCATTTCATGTCATCCAGGTCAGCCTCACAGTCTGACAATGCAGCAGCAGACCAGCGCAGCACAGGATGTGGTGCAAAACTGCAAAAAGGTGCTCAGGTGACCTTTCCCTCACCTGCCCTCACTTGAAGGTGGGGAGCAGTATGTAAAATAAGATTTTTTATTGTATATAATTATAAGTTAGTAAGTCCAGTGATTGGTGGGGCAATTTCTCTCTCAGACTCTGCCTGCCTAATGTGTAAAAGGGGGACTCTGCTGCCGTAATGTGTAAAAGGGAGCTCTACCTGCCATAATGTGTAAAATTAGACTCTACCTGCTATAGTGTGTAAAATGGGACTCTACCTGCCGTACTGTGTAAAAGGGGACTCTGCCTGGCGTAATGTAAGTGGCACTACTGTGCAGCTTCATTTGAATAATGGAGGCTACTGTACATCGAAATATGAATTGGTATTATTTTGGGGCCATGCCCCTTCCACATGAAGCCACGCCCCTATATTTTTGATGTACGCCTACGGTGCGCACTGGCCCTGTTTTGTATATGAGGGTGGGGGGCTCCAATGCTGTTTCTTACACACAGCACTAAAATGTCTAGTTACGGCACTGATAACTGGGCAACTAGCTGCACGCAAACATAGTACTCTTATTGCCCAAGTGTAAATGACAATTCCTAGCTCAAGGTCTGGTGCATTTTTTCTTAAATTTGTTCATAAAACCTAAACACTAACACTATTATAACAATGACTATGGCCAGTATTCAATTTGAGTCGGAAGCGGCACCGTTTCCGACAGTTTTCCGTTCCGCCCTGTCTCTGGTAAGAGATTCTGCCCTATTCAATGTGATTTGAATCCGACACTCCTCTTGTCAAAAAACAACCATTCAGTCGGCTTGTGGACGGAATGGATTAGACTTCATGCTCTTGTGGACCTGATATAATGAGTGTTTGCTGTGTGGTCCAGTCGCCATTTAGCTAACATGCAGAGCGGAGAGAGGTGCTGCAGGTGGCTTGGGAAAAGTGTACTACTGTGAACCAGCACACAGCAGACCTTCATCCATCCAGGACAGACAGACCGCATCGGACAGAGGAGAGGGCGTTTTAGGATGGTTTTCGACAATTTTAGGTAAGTACCAACTGTGTGATATGTGTGTATGGCATTGCATGTAGGTGCATGTGTACTGCAGGGGTGCTTTTGTGAGTTCATTTGGGGTGATTTGTATGAGTGCAGCATGTAATGTATGGGTGGGGGAGGGGTGCATGAGGTGTACTTTGGGGAAGCTCTGATGTGTTTGGGGTATGTTTAACATGTGTGCAGTGGGGCTTTTCAATGTTTTTATGTTGATTGGGGTATTGTCAGTGATCGAAGTTGAAATTTTGAAGTGGGGGTATGGAATAGAGAAGGTTGTTTGGTGCGCGCTCTGGAAAAGGGTGTGTGGCCACTCAAAAGGGGCGTGCCCTTAAAGGTAGTGTACCACACCATATATCCCTTATACACATTATGCACCACAATAGTAGGACCCCTTATACTATCTAGTATTGGTGCCCCTTACACATTGTGCCACACTAAATGAGGCAAAATTCCCACGGAATGATCCAAAATTCACATTATGCCACACAGTATGAGCCAAAATTCACATTATGCAACACAGTATGATCCAAAATTCACATTATGCCACACAGTATGATCCACAATTCACATTACGTCACACAGTATGAGCCAAAATTCAGGGACAGGGAGAGTGACAGCAGGGAGATAGGGACAGGGAGAGTGACAGGCAGAGTGATAGCAGGGACAGTGACAGAGAGAGTGACAGCAGGGACAGGGAGAGTGACATAGAGAGTGACAGCAGGGACAGGGAGAGTGACAGAGAGAGTGACAGCAGGAACAGAGAAAGTGACAGCAGGGACAAGGAGAGTGACAGAGAGAGGGACAGCAGGGACAGGGAGAGTGACAGCGGGGACAGGGAGAGTGACAGCGGGGACAGGGAGAGTGACAGCAGGGACAGGGAGAGTGACAAGAAGAATGACAGCAGGTACAGAGAGAGTGACAGCAGGGACAGGCAGAGTGACAGCAGGGAGACTGACAGATAGAGTGATAGCAGGGACAGGGAGAGTGACAGAGAGAGTGACAGCAGGTACAGGGAGACTGACAGAGAGAGTGAGCGTGACATAGGAAAGCAGGGTAACAGTACCTAATGAGCATTGGAGGGGGCTGTAGTCTGTGGTGGTGCAGAGGCTGTAGTTGCCGGCGGTGACCAGGAGAAGACCCTGGGTGGTGGCGGTGACCAGGAGAAGGCCCTGGGCGGTGGCGGCGACCAGGAGAAGGCACTGGGCAGTGGCGTGGAGGAAAAGGCCCTGGGCAGCAGCAGTGCGGAGGAGGATGTGGGCGGCAGCGGCGGTGGTGAAGAGGAGAAGGCCGGGGGCAGCGGTAGTGTTTACCTTCAGTTCCTATGACAGCAGCGCCACCATTTGAAATCTGCTGCGGATCAGCACCCAATTAGGAGCGGCCGCTCCTGATTGGCTGCCGGTTCCAACGTTTGATCAGCGTGGAATTTGAAAGGTGGCGACGGCGGTCTTCACTACTTGAAGTGCCAGTATGCGATACCGGTGTATACTGGCCCACTTCGAGCACTAGGCATTGTATTATGCAGTGCAGGGGTGGGGGAGGGTTGCCTTTGGTGTACTTTGGGGCTTCTTGGGTGGGGTCTGTGTATTTTTAAAATGTGTGCAGGGGTGCTTTTAAAAACTTTTACTGTGCTGGTTTTACTCCATCATGCATGTAGGGGTGCATGGATTGGGGAGGGGTGCCTTTGGTGTACTTTGGAGCTACTGGGGTTGGGTCTGTGCATTTTTAAAATGTGTGCAAGGGTGCTTTTAAAAACGTTTTTCTGTGCTAATTTTTTTGGCAAGTGAAAATATATTTTGGTGCCCCTTAGTGAAATATATAAGGGCGTGGTTTCATGGGGAAGAGGCATAGCCACAAAATAGTAGCAATTCACATTACACTTCACAGTAACGTCCGTTACTCACATTACACAGCACAGTAGCATCCGTCACTCTCATTACACAGCACAGTAGCATCCATTACACCACACCACACAGTAGCATCTGTTAGCTTACACGTTACACTACAGTAGAGCTTCTTTTACACATAATGCCATAGTATACCCCCTAATACAAATGACACATTACCCACCCCTAGAACTGCCACTGACTGGATAAACTAGACTTATTTATAAATGACATAACTATTGATAAGAACACTGGGGGTGGACACAGAGGGGAGAGGGGAGAGAAAGAGAGGGAGAGAGAGAGAGAGGGGGGGAGTGAGAGTAAGGGGAGAGAGAGAGAAAGGGGAGGGAGAGAGAGAGAGAGAGAGAGAGAGAGAGAAGGGAAAGAGTAAGGGGAGAGAGAAGGAAGAGAGAGAAAGGGGACAGAGAGAGAAAAAGGGGGAGAGAGAAAAGGGGGTGAGAGTGAAAGGGGTGAGAGAGGGGAGAGAGAAGGGAGAGAGAGAGAGAAAGGGGAGAGAGAGAAAGGGGGAAGAAAATAGGGGGTAAGAGACTGAAGGGGGTGAGAAAGGGGGGAGAGAGAGAGGCCTTCTCTGACATGGTCCCAGCTCCCTGCACCATGTCCCTCCTGGAGCTCTTTGTCTTTGTGTCCCAAAGCAGGTCATCTCTCTGTTCCCTTCCCCCAGACCCCTCTAACCTGCATCTTCTGTCAGTCACAGGAGTGGAGGGCTGGGTGGAAGAGGACCATCACCATGGTGCAGCTGGGAGCCGCTGGGCAGGCATGCAGGCGTGCGGAAGGGGAGGGCCGGGCAGAGGAGGACCAAGGATCCGCTGGGATCTGATGGGTGACTAATTGCTGTACAGTGAGTAAAGATGACTCACTGTCAGCAGCGGCGCCCTCCACTGTCCGGTGCTCTACGCACTGCGTATCCCACATATGCATTGGGCTGTTACTGTATCATGAATGTAGGGGTGTATGGATTGGGGAGGGGTGCCTTTGGTGTACTTTGGAGCTGCTTGGGTGGGGTCTGTGTATTTGTAAAATGTGTGCAGGGGTGCTTTTAAAAATGCTTTACTGTGCTGGTTTTACTGCATCATGCATGTAGGGGTGCATGGATTGGGGAGGGGTGCACAGGTCACAATGTAGCAGGGAGTGCTGGGAAGTGTAGTTCCACAACAGCTGCAGGGAAATGGTTTAAGAACCGTGGCATACCGCTCAAATACTTATGTCTATTTTTCTATTTGTTTCTGGTATTCTACAAAAGAAAAAATCTAATAGTATAACAAGATGAACAAGAAACACACAAAGCAACAAGTTGTTAAGCTTTATTTTTGCTTACAATAAAAAAATGTACCTTTTATTTAATCAATAAAATTTTTCGAAAACTTCTAAAATTTGTGTTTTCTTTTTTCAACTGTTAAAGTAAATTTTATTTGTGCTGGTCAGTGTTATAAGTAGTTAGCATAGATATGACACAATAGTGGGCAACACATCACATCACAGGGGGGGTCCACTACACAATATATACAGGGGGGAGGGTAAGTGTAATTATCTACATGTGGGGTTCAGGTCTGGTACTTCATTCCAAAGGTAAACCTGCAGGAGAAAAAGGTAAATTAGTATTTTAAACATATTGGGGTTTTCCATCCTGTAGCAAGAGTGGACCTGGTCCCCTGGAACTCTTCAAGCAGATTGGAAGAAAAAAAAAAGTCTCTACCATTTGGGAGTGGGGTTCAGCATCCCACCTGATGAGTGTACACGTCACGACACGGGGGGATCCCACATCACAAGTAGTCCTTCCAAGGGTGTGTTGTAAGGTTCAAGTGTCCACATCTTTTTGGTGTTCAGGTAGGGCGGTCCAAAATGGTAAACCTGCAAGGGAAGAGAGGAGCAAGTTTTAAATAAAGGTAGACTACATAGTGTTTCCCGCCCAGCAGCAAGAGTTGGCCTGGTACCTGGTGAAAAATTCAAGTGTCACAACCTTGGAAGAGTGGGGTTCAGCATCTCACCTGAAGGGTCTCCTGGTCAAGGACGTAGCTACCATAGGTGCAGACAGTGCAACTGTTATGGGGCCCAGAGATGAGAGGGGCCCACCTTCCCTGTCAAAGTTACATGTGTTATATACATTTTTCGCTATTGGATGGTACGTAGGGGTCCTTTCAAACTTTTTCCTTGGGTCCTGCAATATATCTAGGTATTCCCCTGGACCTGCTCATTGTAGTGTGGTATAAAATTAACTGGAGGGCATTTAAATTATATATAATATGAATCGGGGCACTGTAATGAGGCACAATATGAATGGGGAGCACTGTATATCATAATGTGAATTGGAGATACTGTGCGGCATAATGTGTACTGGCAGCTCTGAAATGTGACAGAGTGAACTTAAGCACTACTACAATTCATAAAAGAAACTAGGGCACTACTATGGGACATAACAATAAATAAGGCTCTACTATGGTTCAGAAAATGAACTAGGGCACCATTATAGGGCATAACAACTGCTGCAGAGAGGTCTCTCTAGAAGCATTGGGATGGCGGCCCCTTCAGAATGTTGCTATGGACCCACAAAGTTTTGGCTACGCCCCTGCCCCTGGTCACACCACAGTGTGGGGGATCCTCATCACAAGTAAGCCGCATGGTAGAGAAGAGGGGAAGGGGGGGGGGGGGGGTTGTAAGCGCCACTGTCCACAGTAGGGGGTTCCAGGTCTTGAGGTACATCCAGGGCAAACCTGTAGAAGAGAAAAAAGTGTAATACCAAGGTATAACAGTGTGTTTCATCCTGCAGCAAAAGAGTGGCCCGGGTACGCAGCTTGAGAACAAACACAAGTGTCACAACCATGCAAGAGTGGGGTTCAGCATCTCACCTGAAGGATATCCTTGTCACACCACAGTGGAGGAGGGTGGGGGACGGGTCCTCATCACAAGCAGACCGTCATGGTAGAGGGGGGGTGTAAGCGCCAGTGTTTTCAGCAGGGCAAGCTGGGTAACATTAGATAACGACCAAGGGGTAACAAATAAAAAAGACTCAACTTCAAACGATAACTATAATCAAAAAATTACATAACATTAAAAATATTAACATAAATTATGCAAATACATTAATGTGGATCACATGGGTATAAAAAAGTGACTCAAGTGCAAAATGCATCCATCCCATGAAAAAAAGAATTAGAAAAAAAAATGTCAAAATATATTAATGTGGCTCTTTAAATTTTATATATATATATATATATATATATATATATATATATACACACACAATCATTAAGATATGCATAAATATGATTGGAGGGCAAAGAACAAATACAAAAAAAATGCAAAAATTTTAAGGTCGTTGTCAGTTTTCACCCAAAAAAATGTCGGGAAGAAATTGTCGAAAGTCACACAGAAAACAACTGAAAATGTTTCAACAGTCTTCAGCCACTGACCTCACTGCACGCCACTGATGGGCATATGTACATGTGGGCATTATACACAGGTGCAGCAGTATACTGCTGGAAATGTGGTGAGTTTTGATCAGAGATGTACTGAAAATGTAGGCTGGGTAGGCACTGCCTCACCTACCATAGGGGGTAATTCAGATCTGATCGCTGGGCTGCTAATTTTGCTGTCCTGCGATCAGATAGTTGCTGTCTCCAGGGGGGAGTGTAAATTCGGGATCCGGTCTGAAGGTTGACACTGTCTAGGTCAACAATGTTAAGGTCGACCACTATAGGTCGACAGACACTATGTCGACATGGATGGAAGGTCGAGAGGGTTTCTAGGTCAACAGGTCAAAAGGTCGACATGAGTTTTTCACATTTTTTTTCTTTTCTTTTAATTTTTTCATACTTAACGATTCACGTGGACTACGACTGGAATGATAATCTGTGCCGAGCGAAGCGAGGCACCTTGCCCGAAGCCTGGCGAGCCAAGCGAGCCATGCGAGGGGAAGCGGTGCACTAATTGGGGTTCCCGGTCACTTTACGAAGAAAACGACACCAATAAAACCTTATGTCGACCTTTAGACCTGTCAACCTACCACATGTCGACCTAGAAACCATGTCGACCTTCCATCCATGTCGACCTAGTGACTGTCGACCTAAACATTGTCGACCTAGATACTGTCGATTTGATGATCCACACCCGTAAATTCGCCATGCAAGTGTATGATTGCATGTGTATGCTGAGCTACGAAAATCCACTTTGTGCAGTCTGTGCGCATCCCAAGACTTACTCCTCTAGTGCGATGAGAACAGGCTGATCGGGGCCGGAGCGGACGTCAGACACCCTCCCTGAAAATGCTTGGGCATGCCTGCATTTTTCCAGAAATCCCTGTAAACAGTTGCCACCACAAACGGCTTCCTCCTGTCAATCACCTTGCGAACGTCCAGTACGATCAGGTTTTTCGCACCTGATCATGTAAGATCTGATCCGCTGAGGTAGGCCGTCCTATTTGGAAAGGATTAACCTCTGTAGAAGGCAGGAATGAAATTGAGCGTACTCTACCATGTCAAATGGCGACACCATCAAGCCAAGTACTTGCATTGCCGAGTGTATCGACACTCTGGGGCGGCAAAGGAAGCATCTTATCCTGTCCTGAAGCTTCAGGACTTTTTCTTTAGACAGAAACAGCCACTGTGTGTTTGTCCAGGAGTGCCCCCAGGTGCACCATGCTCTGAGATGGGACCAGCGAGGACTTCTTCCAATTGATAAGCCACCCGTGGGCTTTGTTGAGGAATCTTATATTATATTAATATCAGGGGTGGCAATTATTGAAAAGGGGTCTCTTCAATAAGAATATGCGTATAATTTATAATATACGTTTATCATATATATCTGCAAATATATTGTATCAAGCTTACCAACTAGGTGTATGAATATATATATATATATATATATATATATATATACGCAGTTGTCATACATATGAACTATAAAATTATGAAATTATGGTTCCAAAGTGAGTTCAAACAAGGAATTACAGCTCTAACCATACTGATTGGTTTATTTACAGGCAAACCAAATTATACAGAATAAGATATAATTAGTATATATATCACTACTGTGTATATTTATGCTTCCTTAATTATATAACATAAAACAAAATGAAACTATTTTAACAAACTTAGACAATTAATAACATAAATTGTATACTTGCAAGTACATAGTTACCATTCTAGGATAATTTCTTCAATGTGAACATCTCTCCTTCCTCCTCCTGCACTCAGCTTCTTCTTAGCTCCTGAACTAACTTCCACCCCAACTTCAACTAACTTGTTGACTGAACTCATGTACATTTATACAATTTCAACCTGGCATATTCCTAATGGTTCCCTTGTAACTGATAACTGCCAGATTCCAAAGTGTCGTAAAAAATGTCCAATTGTTTTACCTCAAGGTGACGAGCAGAGGATGTGATCTGGAGTCGTAGAGTCTGATATTTCTTAGTCCTTCAAAGTTTTCCTTTTGATTATTTGGAATGTAAATACATTTGTTTACCACAGTTGTTAGCATGAACAATTGGGACTTGGTAACGCAATTGATATTGTGTTGTAATTGTCTCCGGTCTGCAGTATAACAAAACAAAGGCCAGATACCATCCATTTGCTAAGGATATGCAGATTTCTGACTCCACATTTTAAACACAACCCTGCACATCTGTGTGCATTTTACTAATAGCTGCATATAACTTATACATGTATGGGCCGTCATCATGGCCATGACCTTGGTGAAGATCCGAGGAGCCATAACCAGTCCAAATTGCAGAGCCTGGAATTGTTAGTGGAGGTTGCCAATAGCAAACCGCAGAAACTGCTGATGCAACATGGCAATAGGTATATGCAGGTATGCATCCTGTATATCCAGGGATACCATATAGGCCCTCATTCCGAGTTGTTCGCTCGTTATTTTTCCTTGCATCGGTGCGATTAGTCGCAAACTGCGCATGCGCAACGTTCGCAGTGCGCCTGCGCCAAGTAAATTTGCTAAAAAGTTTGGTATTTTACTCACGGCATTACAAGGTTTTTTCTTCGTTCTGGTGATCGGAGTGTGATTGACAGGAAGTGGTTGTTTCTGGGCGGAAACTGGCCATTTTATGGGTGTGTGCGAAAAAACACAGCAGTTTCTGGGAAAAACGCGGGAGTGTCTGGGCGAACGCTGGGTGTGTTTGTGACGTCAAACCAGGAACGAAACTGACTGAACTGATCGCAGTGGTAGAGTAAGTCTCGAGCTACTCAGAAACTGCTAAGAAATTTCTATTCGCAATTCTGCTAATCTTTTGTTCGCAATTCTGCTATGCTAAGATTCATTCCCAGTAGGTGGCGGCTTAGCGTGTGCAATGCTGCTAAAAGCAGCTAGCGAGCGAACAACTCGGAATGAGGGCCATAGTCTCCAGGTTCCATAGCCAGTACAATTGAGTGCAGTGTTTCCATACGAAACCTGGACGCTCTCACAAACTTGTTCAGAGATTTGAGGTTGAGTATAGGCCGGTAGGACCCATTGGGTTTCGGGACTAGAAACAGGGTCGAGTAATAACCTCTGCCTCTCTGGGACTGAGGTACCAGCACAACCACTCCTGTATTTAGGAGAGAACTGACAACTGTTTGCAAAGCTTGCGCCTTTAATGGGTGCGAAGGGAGAACCGTGGTGCAAAACTGGTGAGGGGTACATCTCTTGAAAAAGACAGTTTACCTGTGAGAGGCAACTTCCAGCACCCATGTATCTGAAGTGGTCTTTAACCAGACCTGGGCAAACTGTAGAAGTCAGCCTCCCACCCTGGAGTCCCCAGGGGGAGGCCCGCCCCGTCATGCAGCAGGCTTGTCTTGTTTCAAAGCAGGCTGACGGGCCGCCCAAGATTGTTTAATCTTGAGCTTGGTGGTTTTGTCTCAGGTATGCCTAACCTTTTGCTTTCTCTTGAGGCCGACTGAACAAAAGGTGGGACCTTTTGCCTTCTGTGCAGAAGGATTAGTATTTGGGAGAAAGGCAGTCTTAGCGGCTGCTAATTCAGACACAATTTTATTTAGGTCTTCCCCAAACAAAATGTCCCCAGCGAAGGGGAGTAACTCCAAGGTCTTTTTGGAGTCTATGTCCACTTTCCATGCCCTCAACCACAGAATACGGCAGCCAGGACAGACGTGTTTGACGCCTTGGCTGCCAACACACTCGCCTCAGAGGATGCCTCCTGAACGTAATAGGAGGTGGTGGTAATGTGAGACAGGTATTGTCTGGCATTGTCAGAAATATTCTCGGGCAGCTCTTCCTCTAATGCCTGAACCCACACTTCAATACCTTTTGCAACATAAGAGGCAGCCTATGCACAGCTCCTGTAAGGGAGTATATAGATTTCAGGCATCCCTCCACACGCTTATCCATCGGTTCCAGGTAGAGTGGACAACACCACAAGGCTGGCAGAGTGGACGACACCACAAGGCGGGTGATGTGAGAATCCACCGGCGGTGAATTTTCCCACTTGCTACATAACTCTGCAGGAAGAGGATAGCGAGCCAAGTAGACCAGGGTTCCGCCTGATGTCCACTAAATGGTCAGAATGGGGTAACATAGTTTGAACTTTTTTCTGACGTTTAAACTTATCAGTTTTCTTTGCCACTGTAGTGGCATCCTCATCATCAGATATTTGTAGGATTTGCTTAATAGCAACTAGGGAGGCCAATCCTGGGATCGGGATCGGCGGGATCCCAGGATTCAGGCCCAAAAGCACCGGGATTTGAATCCCGGGATTGGAGCTTCCAATCCTGGGATTCACGGGATTACACTGCGCATGCGCAGTTCCCCGCCTCGCTTCCCTCGGCAGCCTCTCTACCCGGGCAGCGTTGAGCACTTGGCTCAGACGCTGCCTTTTGAACTAAAAGCGTGGCATCATCGCCTCCTTCCCCCCTCACTGCAGTCTCTGTTCCCGGGCAGCGCTGAGCACTCGGCTCAGACACTGCCTTTTGAAACGTGGCAGCATCGCCTTCTCTCTCCCCCCCCCCCTACAGTCTCTCTCACCTGGGCAGCGCTGAACACCCAGCTCAGAAGCTACCTTCTGAAGCCGGCAGCAATATCTCCTTGCCCCCATGCAGTCTCTCTCACCCGGGCAGCCCTGATCACCTGGCTCAGAAGCTGCCTTTTGAAGCCGGGCAGCATCACCTCCTCTCCCCCAGCAGTCTCCCTCCTGGGCAGGGCTGAACACTCGGCTCAGATGCTGCCTTCTAAAGCCGGGCAGTAAGGGACCCTCACTACCAGACGCCTGTGTTTACCTCCCCTCTGGACCTTGGGGACCGCTCTACTCATTTGTATGGTTTTTTTTTTAAACTTGTAACCCCCCTGAACTCCTCCCCCACATACATAAATTAAAGGAGGACAGTTCAATCCCGGGGACCCCGGGATTGAGATTTTTTCAATCCCAATACCCGGGATTGAAAAAACGTCCCGGGTTTGGCCTCCCTAATAGCAACCACTAAGGCTGATTCAGTGTCTGACAGGACTGTATGCTCTCCCTCTTCAGATGAAACATCAGATCGGTATGTGGATTGTGAGAAGGAAGCAGTCTGCTTAGATGACCCAGAGACACGGGAGTGACCTGGGGTGGATTTTTGTCCAAACAAGGACTGATTTAATTGCTGCAGCTGGTTAGATAAATTTTCCGCCCATGGCGGATTTAGCATAGGCACAAATTGTGGTGGTAGTGGCACAGGTTGTCCCATAGGGGGCATAAGGCATTTTACCAGAGTACCCAGTAGCTTGGGGAACGCAGCCCAGGGTGGCTCCTGAGTAGGCACAGGAGCTGCGGACTGACTAGGAGGTGTATGACATGTAATATACATACCATCATACAGGGGCGGATCCAGAAGAAAATGATAGGGGGGGCACCATGGAAGGGGAAGTACATTTGCGTGCGGCTTCGGTGCATCTGAGGTGGCGCTTCTTATACAATGCCCACAGTTGTAGCGCTCATTATGCAATGTCCACTGTACTGGTAGTGCCCCTTATATAGACCCCATAGTAGTGGTGTCCCTTATGCAATGCCCATATTGCCCCCAGTAGTAATGTTGCCTGTAGTAATGCCCCCAGTCATTATGCCCCCAGTGGTAATGCCCCTGCAGTTATGACCCCAGTAGTTTACCCCCCCTTTAGTTTAGCCTCCCAGTGGTAATGCCCCCACTAGTTTAGCCACCAGTAGTAATGCCCCCCTGTAGTTTGCCCCATTGTAGTTTAGACCCTGTAGTTATGCCCCCCTTATAGTTTAGCCTCCAGTAGTAATGCCCCCAGTAGTTTGGCCCCTGTAGTTATGCCCCCAGTAGTTTGGCCCCCCTGTAGTTTAGCCCCCAAGTAGTAATGCCCCTGTAGTTAAGCCGCCAGTAGTAATGCCCTCCTGTAGTATGCCCCCAGTAGTTAGCACCTTTGTAGTTGGCCCCCAGTAATAATGGCCCCCAGTAGTTAGCCCCCAGTAGATGCCCCCCAGTAATGATGTCCTCCAGTAGTTTGCCCCCAGTAGTAATGCCCCCTAGGACTTTGCCCCAATAGATGACCCCCCCAGTAGTAATGCCCCCAGTAGCTGCCCCCAATAGATGACCCCCCAGTAGATGCCCCCCAGTAATAATGCCCCCAGTAGATGGCCCCCAGTAAAAATGTCCCCCAGTAGCTGCCCCCAATAGATGACCCCCCAGTAGTAATGCCCCCAGTAGATGCCCCCCAGTAATAATGCCCCCAGTAAAAATGTCCCTCATTAGGTGCCCCCAATAATAATGCCCCCAGTAGGTGCCTCCCAGTAATAATGCCCCCAGTAGATGGCCCCCAATAAAAATGTCCCCCAGTAGCTGCCCCCAATAGATGACCCCCCCAGTAGTGATGCCCCCAGATATAATGCCCCCAGTAGATGTCCCCCAGTAATAATGCCCCCAGTAGATGGCCCCCAGTAAAAATGTCCCTCATTAGGTGCCCCCAATAGATGACCCCCCCCAGTAGTAATGCCCCCAGTAGGTGCCCCCAGTAATAATGCCCCCAGTAAAAATGTCCCCCAGTAGCTGCCCCCAATAGATGACCCCCCCAGTACTGATGCCCCCAGTAGATGCCCCCAGATATAATGCCCCCAGTAGTAATGCCCCCCCCAGTAGTAATGCCCCTTGTTGATGCCCCCCAGTAGTAATGTCCCCCCCGTAGTTTGCCCCTAGTAGATGCCCCCGCTGCATTAAGGAAGAAAAAAACATACTTACCGAGCCCCGTTCCCGCGCCGCTGCAGTCCTCCTCCTCCCTGGGCGTCCGCTCCTCAGTAAGCACTATGAGAGAGACGTCATGACTGACGTCTCTCCCATAGTACACGGCGCACAGTGACAGTGCCGGAAGCCGGAGCTCAGTACTGAGCTCCTGCCTCCGGCTGCCGCTGTGCAGGGAGACGGGGGCCCGCTGGTAACACCATCTCAGCGGGCGCCCGCCATCTTCCTGTGCGGCGCCGGGGGAGAACGGGGGGGTCGCAGGGGGAGAACGGGGGACGGAGGCCGCAAATGACAGGGGGGGCACGGGCCCGAGTGCCCCCCCCCCCTGGATCCGCCACTGCCATCATACAAAAGTTTCCCCTTTGGTAAATCCTTCGAGCATATTCTGCATGCTGCAGGAGTGTCCACATATTTACTGCCCTTTCTGTTAGACATTATGATTTGAATACAACAACAGAGCGACTTAGTACAATAAAGCCAGACAAAATTCCCGTGAATAAATCTGGTTTTACGTGACTGTAACAAAGTAGAATATACGTATGCAATAAATACTGTGTATTACTATATTAGCGGACCCAGATGCACCTAGCCCTTAGGGTACAGAATATAGGGACAGTTATACTGTATCTGGGAAACACTGAGAGTGAAACAACACAGCAGATACAGGCACAGTCAATGCAGAAATTATTATCACAATAAAGCTGCACTGGACTCGCTGTGACCGGAAGATATATCAGAATACAAGTACAATATATTCTGGAAACCCTATATTCTTTCTCAATTAAGTCTGCCCTTAGAAAGACATGTAGAATGCTTAAGTGTTTGTAAAGTCTCAGCGTTGTGGGAGACTTTGCCCTGCAGTCCCGGAGACCAGCCACAGCTATGCTCAAATGTTGGCGCCCAGCGTCTCAGGGAGTGAGGGAGAGTGTGAGGCAGCTCCAGGGTGGGAAATCTGCGAGGAGATGGCGCCCTGGGCCGGGGGAGGGGCTACAGGTCAAGCGCCACCTCCCCTATGCTGGACTTCCACCCCGGGTACTGTGAGCCTTAGTAAATGGGGTGTTAGCACACCCGACCTGTACTCCAACGCCTCGGTGGTCTCCCCAGGTCATGGATGGAACGCGATTTAGTGGCAGGTCCCGCCTCGGGGACCCTCTTACCTCCTCCCCGTAGCAGCCATGCGAACCAGGAGAGCAGTCTGCGACTCTGTGCCTAAGCCGGGATGTCTCCACTGCAAGTACCTGGGAACTGAGCCACGGGAGAGTGCAACGCCGCTTGGGAGGTGATGGAGCTGCAGAGCTGAAGTGTCACCCTGACATACAGCGCTGACAGCCCAGCCGAAAATAGGAAATTGTTCTAGAAGCTCTTTTCAGGGCTGCCCAGTGCAGCTCCCCTGTTAAGTGACCTGCTGCTGCAGGCACCAACTCAAAACTGAGCTATCAGTGCCTGGAGGCAGGGTTATAGAGGAGGCCCCAATGCATCCTGGGACAACCTAAAGCAAGATCCACTCTACACCCACAATGTTTCCCTGTGAAAACCAATGAACCCTGCTGCAGAAAGGGGCTGACTATTACTATAATCAGGATGTATACAAGCTAAGTGCCATAATATTGTTCACTATTCTTTTTATTTTCACTCTATGGGGCAGCTGTATTAACCTGGAGAAGGGATAAAGAAGTGATAAACCAGTGATGAGTGCAATGTGATAATGCATCAGCAAAAAATAGACTGTCCGTAACAATTTAAGGATCACTGGCTTACCTGAATCTGTTAAGGGACAGGAACTATTTGACTTTATTCGATTTACTCTCCCTGAACTCCTTCATATTCAAGACAGATGCAATGACCTAGTAATAGAGTATGCCCACAGAATAGGCCCTGACAGCATGAAGATGCCAGACCCAGGACTGTGATTTTAAATCCTTGCATTACTTGCATCAAGAGTTATCTGTGTGGCGTCTCGTAGAAATAGAAATATTACCTGGAGCGGGCATAAAATCCTCCTGTTCCAGGATTATTCAGCAGAGCTGACCAAGGCGTGAGAAAGGAGTTTGTGCCTCTCTGTTCCAGACTGATTCAAGATGGGCGCAAATTCGCCTTATTATATCCTGCACGCTTGAGGAGCTACAATGAATCACCCTTTAAAGATTTCATGTCAGCGGCAGACGCATTCCTACTGGAGGAAAGCAACCAGATGGCTGACTGTGATTGGAGGTTTTTGCCCCTTGTCTCCTAAACTGAGACACATTAATATGTATTCTAATCCCTCTATTGCACTTACTATTAATGTTCTTGCTGATCTTTGATGTAGTGCCTCTTGGTGAATGTATGACACTCACTTGCACTTGCATATTCTATATTGGTCTAATAAGTTATACATAGCTCTCCTAATATCCATATTACACATCATCGGTTTGTTTGTTTTTTTGCTAAGATTGCTTATATCCTACAGTATATGATATTAATATGGGCACGAGTGTCTAGGAGCTATTTGTTCAGATGTTGTTGTACTACACAAAATATTCTTTTCTCTGTAGACGGCAGTTACTTCTCAGGCATTACCTACTGAGGTTGTTGATAATTTTCTGTTTTTGTGTTTACTCACAATTACTTTACATATTGTATTCCCCTATGTTATGTCCTCCCCCCACATGACTTCCTTCCATGAGGACCTTTTCACTTGCCTTTCGATGCTTTATCTCGGCTTGTAATGTGTTTTTCCATAACTGTAGGCTGCCATCAGTAGTCCTTCTTAGTCACCCCTACTTACCCGAGTGATGTCAAGTAAAATAGGTTGCTGGAATATCGGAGGTATAAATTCTCCCCAAAAACGTAAACGCACATTGATTTATTTGAATGAGCTTCATATACTGTAGATATAGCCTCTCTTCAAGAAACGCATCTTACACCTGCAGAAACTCTTAAACTTAATATATTGAAATGGAAGCTTATCGCGTTGGCTTCCTATAATTCAAAATCTAGAGGTGTTGCAATACTTGCAAAATCACATTTACATATTGAGATGTCCAATATCATTTCTGATCCTCTGGGTCGATACATATTATGCCAGATAACTTTTGAGAAACTAACTTTTGTATGCTTGAATGTTTATGCACCTAATACCTATTCAAGGTACACATACTAAAGCTTACTGACGCCTTCCCTTCATTTGTCTGCTCTATTATGTGGAGATTTCAATATTGTCTCAACATCGCATCTTGACAGACAATTCCCAATAAAATCAGGAGGCAAATTACCTAAATTTGGCATACCAGTGTTGGCAAAAAAATTACAATTTATAGATATGTGGCAAGCCATACATCTCTTGAAAATGGAATTTTCATGTTTATCTGCCTCTAAAGGCACGATGTCTAGAATAGATTATATGTTGATGTCTACTTTCCGATTGCCAAAATTCTCCATGGTGGAAATGGAATCTATAACAATATCTGACCATGTTGTAATATAGCGGTTCTTCGGATACTCCCTGAAAGATATACATTTATTATTTGGAGATGCCCATCATCATTAGGTACTTTTAACAAATTAAAAGAAATGGTTAGTGTAGCGTGGGACAACTTTTCATATGATAATTCTGAAACTGCCCTTAAAGACCCCGTGCTTTTCTGGCAGGCCTCTAAGGCAACTATAAGTGGTGAGATCATTTCTCACTCTGCTGCACATAAAAAAGAAACACTACAGAACTATTTGCGGGCACAGGATACACTTACTGTGGCATTTCAAACTTTTAAAGCTAACCCCTCTATTTCCAATAAACATATATATAGAGAAACGAAAGCAAGCTTTGAGGGACTATTAATTAAGTTTGAGTCGTCATATACCTTTTCGAGAAATTTAGCATTTTACAAATTTGGGAACAAGTCCAGTAAGTTAATGACTAACCTTTTACGTGGCCGACGCCCACCATTTATCCCTTAAAGAAACAAAATTGTTCCCTCACTACATCCAATAAACAAATCGCAACTGTTTTACAGAAATTTTATAAAACCTTATATTCCACCCCAACCTCAGATACTCAAAAATTTTCAGAATTATGGGCAAACCTACCTTTATCTCAACTATCAGACTCCTTATCCCATGAACTGATCGCTGACATTACTCCGCAAGTCGTCTTAACAGTGATATTTAGTCTAAAACAGGGGAAAGCACATGGACCTG
Organism: Pseudophryne corroboree; assembly: GCF_028390025.1. Lineage (NCBI taxonomy): Eukaryota > Metazoa > Chordata > Amphibia > Anura > Myobatrachidae > Pseudophryne > Pseudophryne corroboree. The sequence continues at coordinate 633,542,895 of NC_086445.1, forward strand.
ATGGTTTTACCTTGTAAAGTTTTAGCGCCAAAGATTGTTCCGGTCCTGGTGAAGGTATACAATATCATTATATCTTCGGGTACTCTTCCCCAGTATTTCAACATGGCTACCTTATGAGTGATTTCTGTCTGATCCTGGCTCATACTGACCGATTTCATTGCTAAATCTTGACCAAAACCATAGTGGAGCATTTGAAAAATGTCTTACCTATATTGGTGCACCAAGATCAGATGAGTTTCATCGTAGGCAGAAATCCTGTGACTAACATAAAATGAGTAGTATCTGTGGTATGCGACTCCCAATGCACCATGTCGCTGAGAGCTGTCTTATCATTAGATGCAGAGAAATCCTTAGACATGGTGCATTGGGACCACTTATATAATTGCCTTCATCGTTTCTCTATTCCTGATAAATTCATAACCTTTCAGAAAACTTTATATACCAAACCTTTCATTCCGTATAATATGTAATGGGCTTTTGTCAGACCCTTTCCCATCCAAAGAGGCACTAGACAGGGATACTCTCTATTTCCCCTGTTATTCTCCTTGCGCTCGAACCCCTGGCAGTTGCTCTGAGATAATCCCTCTGTTTCCGAGATATCTTGTTGGGAAACTCAGACCTCTGCATCTCACTATTTGCCGACGATATGCTTCTCTTTATATTAAACCCCGATTATTCCATCCCTATAGTTTTCAACGTGATAAGACAGTTTAGATGTTTCTTAGGATATAAAATAATATCAATAAGTCAGAACTACTGATTCTAAGAGGAGACCCCCGATTTTTCTGATTACCGATAACTGAAGTACCATTAAAGTAGTACAAAACCGACTTAAATATTTAGGTAACCAGATTCCCAATAAGATTGAACATCTGTATAGATACAATTTTACCCCAGCCATAGAACAAATGAACAAAACAATGGACACTTTGTGTAAATTACCGCTGTCACTACTTGGTAGAGTTGTAGTAATTAAATCCATAATCTTCCCAAAATTGACATACATCATGCAGATGTTATCTATTACGTTAACGGCTAAAGATATCAAACATATAATGAAGTTATGTTCACAATTTATCTGGGACTCAAAAAGAACCCAGAATTTCTTTATTCAAATTACAATTATCTAGACGTGATGGAGGATTGGGATTTCCCAATCTAACTCACTATTCCCGAGCTATCTTAATTCGATAGGCATTTGAATGACTGATGGAGCAAAATACCTACTCAGATTTCCAGATACTGTAGATTGTGCCATCTTTTCACCATTCTCCCCTGGAGTTTTACTTCACTTCCCAAAATCCCATATTCCTAAACTTATTTACAACAATATATTGTTCAAAGACACATATGAAGCTTGGTGGTCAGTGAACCTTAAATTACAACGCAACCCACAAAAAACTGATTGGATACCCTTATAGACTAATCCCATGTTTACCCCGGGAATGGAAAACCCTGCCTTTTTATGCCTCAGAACGAAAGGGATTAAAGCAATCGCACAAGTCTTTGATCCTGGAGGTCACTTACTTTCTTTTCAGGCTTTACAAGAGAGATGACCTTCCTGACCATAGTCACTACCCGTTCCCACAAATTAGCTACTATATTTCAGTGCTACCATGCTCAGCTACTCCCCCGGGCATTTTAGATCCCTTGCAAACTATATTCTCCAAGTTTCACCAACTTCGTTATAAACCCAGACATTTATACATTAAACTACCTAACCCTTCCAAGGAACATATCTGGAAAATAACCACAGACGCATGGTTTCATTTATCTTCAGGTGGTGTTTTATTCACATATTATGATAAAGTACTACACACGTAGAACTTCAACACTTCAAGAGCTTCATATCAATATCATTTATAGCGCACATATTTCTGAAAGCCGAAGGAGTAATTTTATTCCTGAGGAGACAGGCATGTGTCCAAAATGTGGATACTTCTCAGCCACTCTTCTTCACAACCTTTGGTCCTGTGGACATATTAAAAAGAGTATTGGCACAAAATTCTTAGATTTATTAATGTCACATTCTCATTGACAGTTAACCTCAACCCTATAGCCATGCTATTCGCAAATTTCTATGACTGGAATTCAAACAATGCTCTACGAGAGCAGACACCTTTCCGGACTATTCTGGTAACTATAGCTAAAAAAGTAATCCTTAATTCGTGGACAACTAGACATTCTCCGACATTGGCAGAGGTTGATAGTCTTTTAATGAAAACTATGTACTTTGTTATGAGGCTCTTATACCCTCTAACACTGGAATTGATTCTACTGTAAATGAAGACCTAATATTGTATTCCAACCCTCGGCTTTACAAAAACAGATGTGTGATATTTTTGAATACCGACTAATTGATCTTTAAAAGATGGCTCTCTCTCAATGTGTTTAATACCTTTTGTTAATTATGAAAGCTGTGTGACAGTCTTCTTGGGTTAACTATGATTATTCTGACATAGAGTAACCCTCTCTTCCTATCCCCTTCCCTCCTAACCCACAGTTCATCTCTATAGTCTTCCCTGGTTTTCTTTTTTCTTATAAACTTGATATCCCGAGTCGGTCTAACTTTGAGTCTTTTATTCTTAGCCTAGTGTCGAAGTGGATTACAATGCAAATTATCTACTAACGCCTAAATAAAATAGAACAACATGTTTTGGAAGCCTACTATTCTCTTCTATTGACATATCGAATCAATATCTATTTTTTTAGTATGCTTAAGAACAAAGTCGAAGCATTATTACTATTCATGTATTATTCATTCAATTGCTCTCCGCTATTTCAAATATGTATCTGACGGGTGTATTTACTAAGCATTGGGTGAAAATAAAGTAGATGGAGAAAAAGTACCAGTTAACCAGCTCATGTCATCTTTCTAACCCAGCCTCTGACATGGCAATTAGGAGCTGATTGGCTGTTACTTTATCTCCGTCCACTTTATCTCCATCCAATCCTTAGTAAATAGACCTCTTAGTCTAAGAATTTTGTACTTTAATCGCTTCAATACCAATATACTATTTGGCCGCACTATGTATGTTTATACCTCATGTACTTTTTGTGCACCTGTTTGATTTTGAAAATTCAATAAATATATTTAAAAAACAAACTAACGTACATTTCTGTACTCCAGTGTCGTGCACTGCAGTCACGGCAAAAATCACAGCCACAATGGCTGCCACGCATGCGCATTAGTCAAATTGGTCTATGGAACATGGGGAGCTCCATGTTTCCGGAGACCAGCGCATGCTTAATAGACTCTGGCACATTGACGTAGACTCTGCGCTGTGCAAAGGACGGGGCCCACCCGGAGGTGCAAGCGATAATAGTATGCTGAGAGGCATGACTAGTATAACCATTAGAGATAGAGGCACTGGTATGTGTAATAATGTGACGGGGCACAGGCTGCTGTAATAGTGTGCTGAGAGGTATGACTAGTATAACCATTAGAGATAGAGGCACTGGTATGTGTAATAATGTGATGGGGCACAGGCTGCTGTAATAGTGTGCTGAGAGGTATGACTAGTATAACCATTAGAGATAGAGGCACTGGTATGTGTAATAATGTGATGGGGCACAGGCTGCTGTAATAGTGTGCTGAGAGGTATGACTAGTAAAACCATTAGAGATAGAGGCACTGGTATGTGTAATAATGTGATGGGGCACAGGCTGCTGTAATAGTGTGCTGAGAGGTATGACTAGTATAACCATTACAGATACCGGCACTGGTATGTGTAATAATGTGATGGGGCACAGGCTGCTGTAATAGTGTGCTGAGAGGTATGACTAGTATAACCATTACAGATACCGGCACTGGTATGTGTAATAATGTGATGGGGCACAGGCTGCTGTAATAGTGTGCTGAGAGGTATGACTAGTATAACCATTAGAGATAGAGGCACTGGTATGTGTAATAATGTGATGGGGCACAGGCTGCTGTAATAGTGTGCTGAGAGGTATGACTAGTATAACCATTACAGATACCGGCACTGGTATGTGTAATAATGTGATGGGGCACAGGCTGCTGTAATAGTGTGCTGAGAGGTATGACTAGTATAACCATTAGAGATAGAGGCACTGGTATGTGTAATAATGTGATGGGGCACAGGCTGCTGTAATAGTGTGCTGAGAGGTATGACTAGTATAACCATTAGAGATAGAGGCACTGGTATGTGTAATGTGATGGGGCACAGGCTGCTGTAATAGTGTGCTGAGAGGTATGACTAGTATAACCATTACAGATACCGGCACTGGTATGTGTAATAATGTGATGGGGCACAGGCTGCTGTAATAGTGTGCTGAGAGGTATGACTAGTATAACCATTAGAGATAGAGGCACTGGTATGTGTAATAATGTGATGGGGCACAGGCTGCTGTAATAGTGTGCTGAGAGGTATGACTAGTATAACCATTAGAGATAGAGGCACTGGTATGTGTAATAATGTGATGGGGCACAGGCTGCTGTAATAGTGTGCTGAGAGGTATGACTAGTATAACCATTAGAGATAGAGGCACTGGTATGTGTAATAATGTGATGGGGCACAGGCTGCTGTAATAGTGTGCTGAGAGGTATGACTAGTATAACCATTACAGATACCGGCACTGGTATGTGTAATAATGTGATGGGGCACAGGCTGCTGTAATAGTGTGCTGAGAGGTATGACTAGTATAACCATTAGAGATAGAGGCACTGGTATGTGTAATAATGTGATGGGGCACAGGCTGCTGTAATAGTGTGCTGAGAGGTATGACTAGTATAACCATTAGAGATAGAGGCACTGGTATGTGTAATAATGTGATGGGGCACAGGCTGCTGTAATAGTGTGCTGAGAGGTATGACTAGTATAACCATTAGAGATAGAGGCACTGGTATGTGTAATAATGTGATGGGGCACAGGCTGCTGTAATAGTGTGCTGAGAGGTATGACTAGTATAACCATTACAGATACCGGCACTGGTATGTGTAATAATGTGATGGGGCACAGGCTGCTGTAATAGTGTGCTGAGAGGTATGACTAGTATAACCATTACAGATACCGGCACTGGTATGTGTAATAATGTGATGGGGCACAGGCTGCTGTAATAGTGTGCTGAGAGGTATGACTAGTATAACCATTACAGATACCGGCACTGGTATGTGTAATAATGTGATGGGGCACAGGCTGCTGTAATAGTGTGCTGAGAGGTATGACTAGTATAACCATTACAGATACCGGCACTGGTATGTGTAATAATGTGATGGGGCACAGGCTGCTGTAATAGTGTGCTGAGAGGTATGACTAGTATAACCATTAGACATAGAGGCACTGGTATGTGTAATAATGTGATGGGGCACAGGCTGCTGTAATATAGTGTGCTGAGAGGTATGACTAGTATAACCATTAGAGATAGAGGTACTGGTATGTGTAATAATGTGATGGGGCACAGGCTGCTGTAATAGTGTGCTGAGAGGTATGACTAGTATAACCATTACAGATACCGGCACTGCTATGTGTAATAATGTGATGGGGCACAGGCTGCTGTAATAGTGTGCTGAGAGGTATGACTAGTATAACCATTAGAGATAGAGGCACTGGTATGTGTAATAATGTGATGGGGCACAGGCTGCTGTAATAGTGTGCTGAGAGGTATGACTAGTATAACCATTAGAGATAGAGGCACTGGTATGTGTAATAATGTGATGGGGCACAGGCTGCTGTAATAGTGTGCTGAGAGGTATGACTAGTATAACCATTACAGATACCGGCACTGGTATGTGTAATAATGTGATGGGGCACAGGCTGCTGTAATAGTGTGCTGAGAGGTATGACTAGTATAACCATTAGAGATAGAGGCACTGGTATGTGTAATAATGTGATGGGGCACAGGCTGCTGTAATAGTGTGCTGAGAGGTATGACTAGTATAACCATTAGCGATAGAGGCACTGGTATGTGTAATAATGTGATGGGGCACAGGCTGCTGTAATAGTGTGCTGAGAGGTATGACTAGTATAACCATTAGAGATAGAGGCACTGGTATGTGTAATAATGTGATGGGGCACAGGCTGCTGTAATAGTGTGCTGAGAGGTATGACTAGTATAACCATTACAGATACCGGCACTGGTATGTGTAATAATGTGATGGGGCACAGGCTGCTGTAATAGTGTGCTGAGAGGTATGACTAGTATAACCATTAGAGATAGAGGCACTGGTATGTGTAATAATGTGATGGGGCACAGGCTGCTGTAATAGTGTGCTGAGAGGTATGACTAGTATAACCATTAGAGATAGAGGCACTGGTATGTGTAATAATGTGATGGGGCACAGGCTGCTGTAATAGTGTGCTGAGAGGTATGACTAGTATAACCATTAGAGATAGAGGCACTGGTATGTGTAATAATGTGATGGGGCACAGGCTGCTGTAATAGTGTGCTGAGAGGTATGACTAGTATAACCATTACAGATACCGGCACTGGTATGTGTAATAATGTGATGGGGCACAGGCTGCTGTAATAGTGTGCTGAGAGGTATGACTAGTATAACCATTAGAGATAGAGGCACTGGTATGTGTAATAATGTGATGGGGCACAGGCTGCTGTAATAGTGTGCTGAGAGGTATGACTAGTATAACCATTACAGATACCGGCACTGGTATGTGTAATAATGTGATGGGGCACAGGCTGCTGTAATAGTGTGCTGAGAGGTATGACTAGTATAACCATTACAGATACCGGCACTGGTATGTGTAATAATGTGATGGGGCACAGGCTGCTGTAATAGTGTGCTGAGAGGTATGACTAGTATAACCATTAGAGATAGAGGCACTGGTATGTGTAATAATGTGATGGGGCACAGGCTGCTGTAATAGTGTGCTGAGAGGTATGACTAGTATAACCATTACAGATACCGGCACTGGTATGTGTAATAATGTGATGGGGCACAGGCTGCTGTAATAGTGTGCTGAGAGGTATGACTAGTATAACCATTAGACATAGAGGCACTGGTATGTGTAATAATGTGATGGGGCACAGGCTGCTGTAATAGTGTGCTGAGAGGTATGACTAGTATAACTATTAGAGATAGAGGCACTGGTATGTGTAATAATGTGATGGGGCACAGGCTGCTGTAATAGTGTGCTGAGAGGTATGACTAGTATAACCATTAGAGATAGAGGCACTGGTATGTGTAATAATGTGATGGGGCACAGGCTGCTGTAATAGTGTGCTGAGAGGTATGACTAGTATAACCATTAGACATAGAGGCACTGGTATGTGTAATAATGTGATGGGGCACAGGCTGCTGTAATAGTGTGCTGAGAGGTATGACTAGTATAACCATTAGACATAGAGGCACTGGTATGTGTAATAATGTGATGGGGCACAGGCTGCTGTAATATAGTGTGCTGAGAGGTATGACTAGTATAACCATTAGAGATAGAGGTACTGGTATGTGTAATAATGTGATGGGGCACAGGCTGCTGTAATAGTGTGCTGAGAGGTATGACTAGTATAACCATTACAGATACCGGCACTGGTATGTGTAATAATGTGATGGGGCACAGGCTGCTGTAATAGTGTTCTGAGGGGTATGACTAGTATAACCATTAGAGATAGAGGCACTGGTATGTGTTATAATGTGATGGGGCACAGGCTGCTGTAATAGTGTGCTGAGAGGTATGACTAGTATAACCATTAGAGATAGAGGCACTGGTATGTGTAATAATGTGATGGGGCACAGGCTGCTGTAATAGTGTGCTGAGAGGTATGACTAGTATAACCATTACAGATACCGGCACTGGTATGTGTAATAATGTGATGGGGCACAGGCTGCTGTAATAGTGTGCTGAGAGGTATGACTAGTATAACCATTAGAGATAGAGGCACTGGTATGTGTAATAATGTGATGGGGCACAGGCTGCTGTAATAGTGTGCTGAGAGGTATGACTAGTATAACCATTAGACATAGAGGCACTGGTATGTGTAATAATGTGATGGGGCACAGGCTGCTGTAATAGTGTGCTGAGAGGTATGACTAGTATAACCATTACAGATACCGGCACTGGTATGTGTAATAATGTGATGGGGCACAGGCTGCTGTAATAGTGTTCTGAGGGGTATGACTAGTATAACCATTAGAGATAGAGGCACTGGTATGTGTAATAATGTGATGGGGCACAGGCTGCTGTAATAGTGTGCTGAGAGGTATGACTAGTATAACCATTAGACATAGAGGCACTGGTATGTGTAATAATGTGATGGGGCACAGGCTGCTGTAATATAGTGTGCTGAGAGGTATGACTAGTATAACCATTAGAGATAGAGGTACTGGTATGTGTAATAATGTGATGGGGCACAGGCTGCTGTAATAGTGTGCTGAGAGGTATGACTAGTATAACCATTACAGATACCGGCACTGGTATGTGTAATAATGTGATGGGGCACAGGCTGCTGTAATAGTGTGCTGAGAGGTATGACTAGTATAACCATTAGAGATAGAGGCACTGGTATGTGTAATAATGTGATGGGGCACAGGCTGCTGTAATAGTGTGCTGAGAGGTATGACTAGTATAACCATTAGACATAGAGGCACTGGTATGTGTAATAATGTGATGGGGCACAGGCTGCTGTAATAGTGTGCTGAGAGGTATGACTAGTATAACCATTACAGATACCGGCACTGGTATGTGTAATAATGTGATGGGGCACAGGCTGCTGTAATAGTGTGCTGAGAGGTATGACTAGTATAACCATTACAGATACCGGCACTGGTATGTGTAATAATGTGATGGGGCACAGGCTGCTGTAATAGTGTGCTGAGAGGTATGACTAGTATAACCATTAGAGATAGAGGTACTGGTATGTGTAATAATGTGATGGGGCACAGGCTGCTGTAATAGTGTGCTGAGAGGTATGACTAGTATAACCATTACAGATACCGACACTGGTATGTGTAATAATGTGATGGGGCACAGGCTGCTGTAATAGTTTGCTGAGAGGTATGACTAGTATAACCATTAGAGATAGAGGCACTGGTATGTGTAATAATGTGATGGGGCACAGGCTGCTGTATTAGTGTGCTGAGAGGTATGACTAGTATAACCATTACAGAAACCGGCACTGGTATGTGTAATAATGTGATGGGGCACAGGCTGCTGTAATAGTGTGCTGAGAGGTATGACTAGTATAACCATTAGAGATAGAGGCACTGGTATGTGTAATAATGTGATGGGGCACAGGCTGCTGTAATAGTGTGCTGAGAGGTATGACTAGTATAACCATTAGAGATAGAGCCACTGGTATGTGTGATAATGTGATGGGGCACAGGCTGCTGTAATAGTGTGCTGAGAGGTATGACTAGTATAGCCATTAGAGATAGAGGCACTGGTATGTGTAATAATGTGATGGGGCACAGGCTGCTGTAATAGTGTGCTGAGAGGTATGACTAGTATAACCATTAGAGATAGAGGCACTGGTATGTGTAATAATGTGATGGGGCACAGGCTGCTGTAATAGTGTGCTGAGAGGCATGACTAGTATAACCATTAGAGATAGAGGCACTGGTATGTGTAATAATGTGATAGGGCACAGGCTGCTGTAATAGTGTGCTGAGAGGTATGACTAGTATAACCATTAGAGATAGAGGCACTGGTATGTGTAATAATGTGATGGGGCACAGGCTGCTGTAATAGTTTGCTGAGAGGTATGACTAGTATAACCATTAGAGATAGAGGCACTGGTATGTGTAATAATGTGATGGGGCACAGGCTGCTGTAATAGTGTGCTGAGAGGTATGACTAGTATAACCATTACAGAGACCGGCACTGGTATGTGTAATAATGTGATGGGGCACAGGCTGCTGTAATAGTGTGCTGAGAGGTATGACTAGTATAACCATTAGAGATAGAGGCACTGGTATGTGTAATAATGTGATGGGGCACAGGCTGCTGTAATAGTGTGCTGAGAGGTATGACTAGTATAACCATTAGAGATAGAGGCACTGGTATGTGTAATAATGTGATGGGGCACAGGCTGCTGTAATAGTGTGCTGAGAGGCATGACTAGTATAACCATTAGAGATAGAGGCACTGGTATGTGTTATAATGTGATGGGGCACAGGCTGCTGTAATAGTGTGCTGAGAGGTATGACTAGTATAACCATTAGAGATAGAGGCACTGGTATGTGTAATAATGTGATGGGGCACAGGCTGCTGTAATAGTGTGCTGAGAGGTATGACTAGTATAACCATTACAGATACCGGCACTGGTATGTGTAATAATATGATGGGGCACAGGCTTCTGTAATAGTGTGCTGAGAGGTATGACTAGTATAACCATTACAGATACCGGCACTGGTATGTGTAATAATGTGATGGGGCACAGGCTGCTGTAATAGTGTGCTGAGAGGTATGACTAGTATAACCATTAGAGACAGAGGCACTGGTATGTGTAATAATGTGATGGGGCACAGGCTACTGTAATAGTATGCTGAGAGGAATGACTAGTATAACCATTACAGATACCGGCACTGGTATGTGTAATAATGTGATGGGGCACAGGCTGCTGTAATAGTGTGCTGAGAGGTATGACTAGTATAACCATTACAGATACCGGCACTGGTATGTGTAATAATGTGATGGGGCACAGGCTGCTGTAATAGTGTGCTGAGAGGTATGACTAGTATAACCATTAGAGATAGAGGCACTGGTATGTGTAATAATGTGATGGGGCACAGGCTGCTGTAATAGTGTGCTGAGAGGTATGACTAGTATAACCATTAGAGATAGAGACACTGGTATGTGTAATAATGTGATGGGGCACAGGCTGCTGTAATAGTGTGCTGAGAGGTATGACTAGTATAACCATTAGAGATAGAGGCACTGGTATGTGTAATAATGTGATGGGGCACAGGCTGCTGTAATAGTGTGCTGAGAGGTATGACTAGTATAACCATTAGAGACAGAGGCACTGGTACGTGTAATAATGTGATGGGGCACAGGCTGCTGTAATAGTATGCTGAGAGGTATGACTAGTATAACCATTACAGATACCGGCACTGGTATGTGTAATAATGTGATGGGGCACAGGCTGCTGTAATAGTGTGCTGAGAGGTATGACTAGTATAACCATTAGAGACAGAGGCACTGGTATGTGTAATAATGTGATGGGGCACAGGCTGCTGTAATAGTGTGCTGAGAGGTATGACTAGTATAACCATTACAGATACCGGCACTGGTATGTGTAATAATGTGATGGGAAAATGTGTTTTTTTTCCCCTGTGGTGGCCAATATGTTTTATTGATTTCTGTGAGAGCCAATGTAATTCATTTTTTTTGTGCAGTTATTCGTCCACACATGCCTCTGTGTTGCACCGCGCATGTGCCCTGGTGGCGTTCATACAGAGTTGCAGTATATATTTAGACATATGCACCAAGAAGTGTATTAAAGATGTGTGGGCATTCCTAGGTTGTTATAGGGGGTTGGCTAATAACCCGCAAATGTAATGCAGTATGGGTGTGTTATCGGAGTGACATAGGCATGTTGCACACATTGCCTACATTGGAGGCCATAGACAGATGGATGATCTGCTCCTAGCATAGGGTTGGAGCAAGTGTCAATGGCAAAAACAATAGTAGCATCAAAAAAGGCACAAAGCATGATTGCAGCATCTGTAGACACTGAACGTGGGCACATTCGGATGTACTCCAGTAAGGGCAGTATAGCCGCATTATTATAAAGTCACAGATGCAACTGTAGCAAAAGACACAAGGAAGGCCGCAACTACGTCCAACTCAGAGACAGGCCCTATGAAGATGGATCACACCCCCTCGACAGACCACACACCCTCAACAGCCCCATTAGGACTGTTTCCATAAATTTTTTGGGCTGGTTTTCCATCCCAATCCACCCCTAGGGAGTTACCTAAGCATACTGAAACTCATAGGCTATTACATGCTGTGAGGTTCAGAAGATTCTCCCACCAAGGTTTAGCAAGAGTAAACTCACAAAATAAATCGGACTCTTATTACATTTCTCTCATAGTCTGATGTTCATTCATTTGGAAACCACAGCTTGTACTGTGCTGAAATGTCTGTATCTGTAACAACCCTGGGGTTGACAGGGTATGTCTAAGTGGGTGAGAGAGGTATCACAGGTGTTGGGTGGCTAGGTGACTGACCTTTCCCATGAAATGTTGTTCCTCGTACCTTGTCTCGTAGTACTGTGCTCAAAGAGGTACTGTAGGAAAGATTGATATGAATCAGAAGTGAGTCAGCAATTACAACAAGAAGTCTTTTTTATTAATCTGCAATGAACTCTGGATTTCTAATGATTGGTTAAGAAAAGAACGTTGCTTGGGTGGTAAATCACAAAAAGAAGTCTTTGACATACAAGGAAAACAGGAATATGCAATTTTTGTACAGTTCACACCACAAACTGTCATCCAGTTTGCAAAAGACAAGTTATTAGAATCACGAAGAAGAATTAGAATCAGAATGAGAAACAATTGGAATCACAAAATGAACAAAATTGTTGGAATGGGAAAATCAGACACTGTGCATTCCATTCTATAATGTGATCATAAGAACAATGACAATGCGTTTTAGTAATTCTAAATACTGACTTTCTAACTTTCCGCAGTCAATGTAACAAGCATCTGCACCGGCAATTATCACTGGAGCTCTTGTTAAACTCTGCTGGGCCACAGTGCGTCAATAGAGGAAATGGGCACACAGTTACTAAGGGGGGAGGGGGGGGAGGAGCCTGGGGTGAAAAATGTTAATGTAACTCAGTTGTTTGTTTTAACCACTTAACTGGTATTGTCAGATCACATGTGACCGCGCCGCCCCAATGTCTCCCCCGGTTTTTGAGGAGGAGATCCGTCCTGCAGATGTACATAATATAATATTTAAAAAATATATTTTAAACTATATTAAATATAATTGAAACAAAAATAATTATATGAACGGTTTTTAATGGAAAAGTCCTCAGTTAAGTGGTTAGAGGGTGTACCTAGTGAAAGAATAGCAATGTATTTTGCCAATGGCACTTATGTCACAATAAGGAGGCTTTTTATGGAACAAACTCAGTCTCTTTCAGTTGCAGGGCTTGATCAACACTTGTATAAATTAGCTCAGTCCTTCCAGCAATAACCTTTTCCACCTGAGTACCGGGTCCGATCCAGGATGTTTAATCCGGCTACAACCTGTATCGGCACCGCCGTTTCCACTGCACTTCGACACGGGTTATTCCCAGGTCAGACCTCTTAATCCGGGTAAGCTATGTAAAAGCCTATTGATCTCACTCGTTACTGGGGTCTGAAACACGGGTAATGACCGTTTCCACTGCACAGTTACCCGGGTCATTACCGTGTTACTGTGTCCAACCCAGGTAGCTACCCGGGTAGGATTCCAGGGTCACTCAACCCGTGTTGAGTCGTTTCCACTTACTTAAAACCCTTGTTGATGCGCACCCCCGTGCAAAAACACGGGTACATTTAGCTAGTGGAAAAGGGTTATAACTGTCTGCGTTACACAAACTCAGTCCTTAAGCACAGATATGTCTTTTATCCTTTCACTTAAACTCTGCTCTGGAGCTCAAACATTTCTCTTGAACTTGTAACAAACTCAGTCCTGGTTTAGCCCTCCTTCTATGGGTCTTAACTGGTACAATATGGTCTGCTGGCTGAACCGTTCTTAATCACTGGCTAGTTTGTAACACAGATGGAGGCGGCTGAAAAGGACACTTGTCTGCGGCTGGCTGTCAGTTTCAAACAGTACTCACTCAGATCCAGGAAACGGAATTTCAAGTTGGCTGTTCCCACTGTAATGGCTCGTCACTCTCAAGATGGCCATGGCATCCGCACCCATTACCAGGCCTGGCGGTGTCCGGTCCTCTGGCTGCGGCATCTCAACACCCGCTCTCCAGTAACACTCCGCTGCTCTCATCGAGCAGCGTCCTGCAGCTCTCTCCAGCTTACATCTCCTCTTCTGCTCTGCGTTTTGTCTGCCAGCACACGCCACGCTCTCCACTTACTTCTTCCCAGCACTCCTCCCTTCTCCCAGCAGCATCTCGCCAATCAACTTGCTCTCCTGAGGCCACATGACCAGACCCAGGGCTGCAGTTAACTCGTCCTGCCCCTGTACTTCTTCTGCGGATCTCTAAAAAATACTTTTACACAACCGTCCTATTTCTACTCTGGCATACACAGTGCTCCTATATAAATAAACACCCATTGCAGGGCTGAACTTTAACAAGGAAGCAAGTAAAAAAACCTACAGAATCAGATGTCAGGGTATACATTGCCCTCCCCAGGTAACAAAGGAGCAGGTCCGGATTAAGGTCTGTGGGGGACCCTGGGAAACACATTTGTAGGGGTCCCTGTCAATAAGTGATATAGTGGCAATATTATATAAAAAATAAAGAAAAAAAAGGTATCATTTATTAATCAGCATTGTGATTATGTGCAACTTCTGCTGCCTGGCAGTCTGGTAGAAACAGCCTTTATTTTACTAAGAATGTAAAATGATATCACTAATTTTCCTATAAATGCCAAAATATGTAAATATATATCTTATTATGGTTGTGAAATGTGCACTAATTCTTGTTTAAGCTGTATAATCATAATTATTGTTGAATCAGTCATTCTTCCTAAGAAGTTATTAGTAAACTATTATTATGATTATACAACTTAAACAAGAATTAGTGCACATTTCACAACCATAAGAAGATAAATATTTACATGTTTTGGCATTTATAGGAAAATTAGTGATATCATTTTATATTCTTAGTAAAGTAGAGGCTACTACTACCAGACTGCCAGGCAGCAGAAGTTACATACATTTTTTGATCATACTAATTTGTGCACGGACACCATCGCACCAACACACGACGTCACAGTCAGTGTCACTGACACTAACTAAAGGGCAAGCTACTCACAGGAGGGATTGGGGAACCAGCCATGCCAAACCGCTGAGGTCATCTGAGGTGCTGGGTAAATTAGCGCCTGACTCATCAGCGGCCTACTGGAATAACATGATCACACAGCTGGCTGCAGGTGGCTCAGTGAAGCGAGTGTCTCATGGGATTTGACTTACCGCAAGACTGACTGTGTGCAGCACCTCGGTGGCTGAATAGGGAGGGGATTTTAAAAGTGCCATTGGTGGGCAGCAAAGCAACAGGTCCAATTCAGGGGGGACAGAGTGTGGGGCCCGGAATGACCGCCCCTGTCAACCCTCTACTTTAATCCGGCCCTGTAAAGGAGTAAACCATATTTGCTGACTTCCTGGCTGCTCTTTCCGGGGATAGAGCAGGGGGGCAGTGTGGGAGAGTGCTGCATTACAGTGGATGGGGGGGGGAGCGTGGCAATACAAAAGAGGCAGTATAGGGGCATGGTGGCCACTATCATGTCATCGTAGCTACGCCCCCACTATACAATGCTGATAGCACAAGCATTATACAGCAGGGTGCGTGGCTATGACGACACGATTTAGAGAAAAATCACACCATCGACTGCTCGGACTACTCACTTTACTTGCTAAGTGGGCAGCCAGGTCCAGAGTGCAGCTGAAATTGGGAGACTTGCCCATTCATCCAGGGGGCTAGGAGGGCCAACCGATTTTCGGGAGCTTCCCAGCCATTCCAGGAAGGTAGGGAAGTATGAAGCAGCACACATAATACTATTTGCATATAGTATACATAGTACTCTGCCGGTCACATAACTACATCCCCTTAGGAACATCTAAAATAATATATTCAAAGTAGTATATATACAGTGAAATATCTATCTCTAGTTTCTGCTATTTTGTGTTGTAAGTTTACTCATTTGGTTTGCATTTATTTTCAAAACATAAGTATAATTTAAAACATCTAAGGGAGTTTATGGTGATATGTAATGCTTTCTCATAAACTAGGCAGTTTGGTTTCAATGTTTATCATGAAATTTAATGGATCAGAGCATCAAGTTTAGGAAAAAATACACAAAATAGCAAAAAAGCTTCAGTTAAATATTTATACACTGTTAATTAAAACAAGGTACCAGCGTATGAACACGTAAATGATGCCTTTAATCTATTGTTTTTAATTCTGAGCACTGCCAGGATGAAATGCAACTTTTTGCCAGCAGTACTGGAAAACATCCCAAGGGATTTAATCCAGGGTCAGTAGAGTATATTTTCCTGCTGTTCAATTTTCCTCCTCCCCTGCTAGACCTGAATTTATAGGGTGTTAGAAATTGGGAGCCTGAATTAAAAAAAAAAAAAAAAAAAAGTGAGCTTCACTGATTGTTAATCTAGATTTAGGGGAACATTTACTAAGCAGTGATAAGAGCGGAGAAGTGAGCCAGTGGAGAAATTTCCCCATCAACCAATCAGCAGCTCTGTATCATTTTATAGTATGCAAATTATAGATGTTACTTCAGTGCTGATTGGTTGCCATGGGCAACTGCTCCACTGGCTCACTTCTTCGCTCTTATCACTGCATAGTAAATGTCCCCCTAAACCTAATTCTGGTATAGGGGAGAGTGAGGTAAAATGAGCCAATTGGTATTTATGTGGGGGTGGTTCATAGGGTCGACAGTAACTAGGTCGACAGTCATTATGTCGACCACTATTGGCCGACAGTGACTAGTCAACACCTGAAATAAGTCGAGACGGTCATTAGGTCATCATGGACAAGGTCGACATGGAAAAAGGTCAACATGGAGGGAGAATGCATAGCACGCCACCGTGCTGAGTGCAGCGAGGCCGCGAGGGGCTCTTTTGCGCTCACTCCGCTGCCTACATGCTGGCGGTCGGGATCCCGGCGCCGGGATCCCAAGCGCCGGCATAACATACTACACCCATATGGATGTTAGGGAGTTCTTTTTCCGGGGAGGGGGATGCACATTCATTTCTAATGGAAAATGTATGTTGCCCAAAGTAAAATCACTTTAATCATGGCAGCTCCAATGTCATCTTCTTTTTTAATGAAAAATCTAGTACAACTGATTCAAACAGGAGCTGTATTTTGGGAGAATAATGGAAACGTTTATATTATTGAATAGTTGGTCTAATGGGGTTAGGTGGTATTAGGAATGCTAAACATTTATTATGTTGACATTCAGAATTTCATCAAGAGAAAGTCAATATAGTCTGAATGTTACTCTGTCAATTTTGAAAGTGACAGAAAGTGGACTGACACTGTGAATGTTGACAATGGAATGTCAACAGCTGATGTTAGGGTTAGAATTAGGCATACCCACCTTCACAACAGAAACCACATGGCCAAAAAACTGTTGAAACCCACAATGTTGACATTATACATTTTGACAATACGTCCATGGCAATATCATGACTGTTGATATTCCGTGAACATTTTCCACCACACCCTTAGGAACAACAGGAACTCCTATCTATGATGTTTTCTTGGTATTCATTATGGGTTCTGGTTAGGTCAAAATCTATCTTTTTTTATTCGGAGGTCTGGAATGCAGTCACATGGTGCATATATCATGCCATGTGTAGTGTACGTAGATCACTAGAGAGGAAGTCAGTAGTTTCGTGCACAACAGATAAAGTCTGGAGGGACATTTAGCTGGGCAGCTTGAGAACTAATGGGGTCAGAGAATCCAATATTATTGAGAGGACATGCTAATTTTAACCTGTGTGATCTTTTCTTTTCACTTCTGCACATTTAAATTTGCATTCATCCCTTTTTGCAAAACTCACCCCTTTTCTCGTTACCTCTTCCTTGCTACTTCTATTGCCTACACCAGTGAGTACTGGAAATTTCTACGAAGGAATTGAACATATAGATTTATCTAACTAACCCTTTAACCTTTTGAATGTTGAATATTCCAGGTTCCTTATGTCAAGTGTCATTTTCAACTGGCTATATTAAAAGTAATACTTTATATAGAACTACCAATCATGCTATCAGTGGAGCATCAGTTTACCCCTCTTGCTTTAGTCTTGTAGCATATTTTATTGCTTCTAATAGTAGAGAAGTGCGGCGGCCACGTCTCGTGTTTTGTGTTTTGGTTTTCGTTCTGGTTCCTTCTTTGTGTTTTGGATCTGGATTGGTTTTGCCAAAACCACCCTTTTGTGTTTTGGTTTTGGATCTGGATGATTTTTGAAAAAACATAAAAACTGTTAAAATCACAGAATTTGGGGGTAATTTTGCTCATACGGTATAATTAACCTAAATAACATTCATTTCCACTCATTTCCAGTCTATTCTGAACACCTCACAATATTGTTTTTATGCCAAAAAGTTGCACCGAGGTGGCTGTATGTCTAAGCTAAGCAACACAAGTGTGCGGCACAAACACCTGGCCCATCTAGGAGTGGCACTGCAGTGGCAGACAGGATTGCAGATTTAAAAACTAGGCCCCAAACAGCTCATCATGCAAAGAAGAAAAAGAGGTGCAATGAATATCCTTACAAAGAATTAAGGTTCAAAAAGGGTTGCAATTACCTAAAGGATAAAAAAAAATGGGCAGACTAGATGGGCCAAGTGGTTCTTATCTGCTGTCAAATTCTATGTTTCTATGACGAAGCTAAGCGACACAAGTGTGCAGCAAAAAGAACATGGGACGTGCCAGAATTTGCCCAGATGTAATACACGCACAATATTGGTGGCACAGGAGAGCGTACCCCTAAACTACAAACACACACGGCAAAGCCTGTAAAATTAATTTGGATAAAAATAACCTTTTTATTTGGAGCTATTAAAATAATATGCAGCACAGGCGAGCGTACCCCTACCCTGTAAAAATTATTTGGATAATAATATAAGATATTTATTTGGAGTAAATAATATACAGCACAGGCCCCCACCACTGGACTTATGGCAGCACAAGACACCACCACTGGACTGATGCAGCACAAGACAGTACCACTGGACTGATGCAGCACAAGACAGCACCACTGGACTGGACTTATACGGCAGTACTCCTGGACTTATACGGCAGTACTCCTGGACTTATACGGCAGTACCCCTGGACTTGTTCGGCAGTGTCAGACAGATGGCACTTTAAAAACAGCACATGATGCAAAGAAGAAAAAGAGGTGCAAGATGGAATTGTCCTTGGGCCCTCCCACCCACCCTTATATTGTATAAACAGGACATGCACACTTTAACAAACCAATCATTTCAGCGACAGGGTCTGCCACACGACTGTGGCTGAAATGACTGGTTTGTTTGGGCCCCAACAAACTGGCTCTACAGAGGCAAGACGTTGACCTCATCCTCATCATCCGATTCCTCACCCCTTTCAGTGTATACATCCTCTTCCTCACAGAGTATTAATTAATTTGTCCCCACTAGAATCCACCATCACAGGTCCCTGTCTACTTTCTGGAGGCAATTGCTGGTAAAGGTCTTCCCGGAGGAATTTATAATTCATTTTGATGAACATCATCTTCTCCACATTTTGTGGAAGTAACCTCCTACGCCGATCGCTGACAAAGTAACCGGCTGCACTAAACACTCTTTCGGAGTACACACTGGAGGGAGGTATCTTAGCTAAAATAAAGCCAGTTTGTGCAAGGGCATCCAAATTGCCTCTTTTTCCTGTCAGTATACGTACGGACTGTCTGACATGCCTACTTGGATGCTGTCACTCATAATCCTCCACCATTCTTTCAATGGTGACAGAATCATATGCAGTGACAGTAGACATGTCAGTAATCGTTGGCAAGTCCTTCAGTCCAGACCAGATGTCAGCACTCGCTCCGGACTGCCCTGCATCACTGCCAGCGGGTGGGCTAGGAAATCTTATCCTTTTCCTCGCAGCCTCAGTTGTGGGAGAAGCGCTTGACGGGTCACGTTCCACTTGAGTTGACAATTTTCTCACTAGCTGGTCTTTGAGCTCTGCAGACTTGTGTCTGCTAGAAAGAGATACAACGTAGGCTTTAAACCTAGGATCGAGCACGGTGACCAAAATGTAGTGCTCTGATTTCAACAGATTGACCACTCTTGAATCCTGGCAAAGCGAATGAAGGGCTCCATCCACAAGTCCCACATACTTTGCGGAATCGCTCCATCTTAGCTCCTCCTTCAATTTTTCCAGCTGCTTCTGCAAAAGCCTGATCAGGGGAATGACCTGACTCAAGCTGGCAGCATCTGAACTGACTTCACGTGTGGCAAGTTCGAAGGGTTGGAGAACCTTGCACAAGACGGAAATCATTCTCCACTGCGCTTGAGTCAGGTGCATTACCCCTCCTTTGCCTATATCGTAGGTGGATGTATAGGCTTGAATGTCCTTTTGCTGCTCTTCCATCCTCTGAAGCATATAGAGTGTTGAATTCCACCTCATTACCACCTCTTGCTTCAGGTGATAGCAGGGCAGGTTCAGGAGTGTTTGCTGGTGCTCCAGTCTTCGGCTCGCGGTGGCTAAATGCGGAAAGTGGGCGGCAATTTTTCGGGCCACCGACAGCATCTTCTGCATGCCCCTGTCATTTTTAAAAAAATTCTGCACCACCAAATTAATTGTATGTGCAAAACATGGGACGTGCTGGAATTTGCCCAGATGTAATGCATGCATAATATTGGTGGCGTTGTCCGATATCACAAATCCACAGGAGAGTCTAATTGGGGTAAGCCATTGTGCAATGATGTCCCTCAGTTTCCGTAAGAGGTTGTCAGCTGTGTGCCTCTTACGGAAAGCGGTGATACATAACGTAGCCTGCCTAGGAACGAGTTGGTGTTTGCGAGATGCTGCTACTGGTGCCGCTGCTGTTGTTGCTGCGGGAGGCCATACATCTACCCAGTGGGCTGTCACAGTCATATAGTCCTTAGTCTGCCCTGTTCCACTTGACCACATGTCCGTGGTTAAGTGTACAGTGGGTACAACTGCATTTTTTAGGACACTGAGGACACTTTTTCTGACGTCTCTGTACATTCTCTGTATCGCTTGCCTAGTGAAGTGGAACCTAGATGGGATTTGGTACCGGGGACATACTTGGGGCCTTCTTTGCTTTATGTTATGCTAATGTTTACCTGCGACTTTATGCATATGCTGCTACAATGCCCTTCCCTGATGTACATCTGTACGTCTGAATATACAAGGACTGATATCCCACTTTCAGTGTCTTCTGACACTGCTGTTATGCCTTTAATATACTTCTGATTTTATTGATTTTTCCTTCTACAAACCCCTTTTTTAACCTTATATGTTTTAAAGTACAGGGAGGAGGAGCATACATTACATACAGTACAGGGAGGGAGCACACACTACATACAGTACAGGGAGGGAGCACACACTACACACAGCACAATACAGGGAGAGAGCACACACTACATACAGTACAGGGAGGGAGCACACACTACACACAGCACAGTACAGGGAGGGGGAGAACAC
Organism: Pseudophryne corroboree; assembly: GCF_028390025.1. Classification (NCBI taxonomy): domain Eukaryota; kingdom Metazoa; phylum Chordata; class Amphibia; order Anura; family Myobatrachidae; genus Pseudophryne; species Pseudophryne corroboree. The sequence continues at coordinate 633,564,208 of NC_086445.1, forward strand.
ACTACACACAGCACAATACAGGGAGGGGGAGAACACACTACATACAGCACAGTACAGGGAGGGGGAGCACACACTACATACAGCACAGTACAGGGAGGGGGAGCACACACTACATACAGCACAGTACAGGGAGGGGAGCACACACTACATACAGCACAGTACAGGGAGGGGGAGCACACACTACATACAGTACAGTACAGTACAGTACAGGGAGGAAGCACACACTACATACAGTACAGGGAGGGAGCACACACTACATACAGCACAGTACAGGGAGGGAGCACACACTACATACAGCACAGTACAGAGAGGGAGCACACACAACATACAGCACAGTACAGGGAGGGAGCACACACTACATACAGCACAGTACAGGGAGGGAGCACACACTACATACAGCACAGTACAGGGAGGTAGCATATACTACATACAGCACAGGGAGGGAGCACACACTGCACACAGCACATTACAGGGAGGGAGCACATACTACATACAGTACAGTACAGGGAGGAAGCACACACTACATACAGTACAGTACAGTACAGGGAGGGAGCACACACACACTACATACAGCACAGTACAGAGAGGTAGCATATACTACATACAGCACAGTACAGGGAGGGAGCACACACTACATACAGCACAGTACAGGGAGGGAGCACACACTACATACAGCACAGTACAGGGAGGGAGCACACACTACATACAGCACAGTACAGGGAGGGAGCACACACTACATACAGCACAGTACAGGGAGGGAGCACACACTACATACAGCACAGTACAGGGAGGTAGCATATACTACATACAGCACAGGGAGGGAGCACACACTACACACAGCACATTACAGGGAGGGAGCACATACTACATACAGTACAGTACAGGGAGGAAGCACACACTACATACAGTACAGTACAGTACAGGGAGGGAGCACATACACACTACATACAGCACAGTACAGAGAGGTAGCATATACTACATACAGCACAGTACAGGGAGGGAGCACACACTACATACAGCACAGTACAGGGAGGGAGCACACACTACATACAGCACAGTACAGGGAGGGAGCACACACTACATACAGCACAGTACAGGGAGGGAGCACACACTACATACAGCACAGTACAGGGAGGGAGCACACACTACATACAGCACAGTACAGGGAGGTAGCATATACTACATACAGCACAGGGAGGGAGCACACACTACACACAGCACATTACAGGGAGGGAGCACATACTACATACAGTACAGTACAGGGAGGGAGCACACACTACATACAGCACAGTACAGGGAGGGAGCACACACTACATACAGCACAGTACAGGGAGGGAGCACACACTGCATACAGCACAATACAGAGAGGGGGAGCACACACTACATACAGCACAGTACAGAGAGGGAGCACACTCTACATACAGCACAATACAGAGAGGGGGAGCACACACTACATACAGCACAGTACAGAGAGGGAGCACACTACATACAGCACAGTACAGAGAGGGAGCACACTACATACAGCACAGTACAGAGAGGGAGCACACACTACATACAGCACAGTACATGGAGGGGGAGCACACACTACATACAGCACAGTACAGTGAGGGAGAGCACATACTACATACAGTACAGTACAGGGAGGAAGCACACACTACATACAGCACAGTACAGGGAGGGAGCACATACTACATACAGCACAGTACAGGGAGGGAGCACACACTACATACAGCACACTACAGGGAGGGAGCACACACTACATACAGCACAGTACAGGGAGGGAGCACACACTACATACAGCACAGTACAGGGAGGGAGCACACACTACATACAGCACAATACAGAGAGGGGGAGCACACACTACATACAGCACAGTACAGAGAGGGAGCACACTCTACATACAGCACAGTACAGAGAGGGGGAGCACACACTACACACAGCACAGTACAGGGAGGTAGCACACACTACATACAGCACAGTATAGGGAGGGAGCACACACAAGTAGTGAAACACAGACACAGGGGACCAGCGCAGCGGAATCTGACCCAGTGGCCAATCCACCACATTATTACATGTATAGCTCCACATTACACGTATAGCACCGCACTATAGGTATAATAGCACCACATTATACGAATAGCACCACATTACATGTATAGCACCTCATTACACAAATAGTACCACATTACATACATAGCCACCGCATTACATAAACGGGCCCATCATCATGGACAGACCTTGGGCATCTATAGGACTTTGCATTAGAGATTGTCCCAGGGCTGGCTGTGAGGGCAGCCTGATCAGCTGGCATCCTGTCCAGTCCCCAAACCATACACTGTGACCAGGGATGCCCTAATCCTTACACCATCATGACAATGCAAATAATGTAATTAAAAATAACCTCTCAGTCGGGTCCCCTTCAGTGCTCAGTTGCCGCTCTGGCCAGTTCAGTGAGACTGCAGGAGCTGTTGTGGCGGCAGGTGTAGTGAACCCGGCTTCAACTATCGCTATGCTGCTGCTCCCAGGTTGTGCTCATTGAAGAGACCTTTGGCCAGGGCCAGAGAGAGGATGTTGTTGGGCTGGTTAACTTTCTCCAGGTCCCCTGTTGGTAGAACAGCTTCACCACTTTTCACGGCTAGCGGCACCTGGAAGTGCCCGCTAGCCTAACTTTCGGATTGCGTTCCAATGAACCGCAAGTACTGGAAGCAGTGTGAGCCAGCCCAGCCCGAGTGTGAATCGGCCTGGCTGAGGGGGATATGGCACCGGCCCATCAGAATCTGTCATGGTGTCCTGGTGGGCCAATCCGCCCCTGGCTGACACACTTGGACTCTCCTTGGGGATTTGTGATACCATCTTAGAACGTACAGTTCTTTGCGGTGCTTTTTCCAGCTTAACTTTTATAATTTTTCTAGCGGGAGGATGAGGGCTTCCATCGTCATGTGAAGCTGAACCACTAGTCATGAACATAGGCCAGGGCCTTAGCCATTCCTTGGCAAGTTTACATTTCTCCTCAGACCATTTAAATTTATTTTTTTGGGTCTTTTTACTGAACTTTGGCTTTTTGTATTTTACATGCCCTCTACTATCACATTGGGCATCGGCCTTGGCAGACGACGTTGATGGGATTTCATCGTCTATGTCATGACTAGTGGCAGCAGCATCAGCACTAGGAGGAAGTGGTTCTTGATCTTTCCCTATTTTATCCTCCAAATTTTTGTTCTCCATTATTTTTCTGGAGTTATATAACAATATGCGGTACAGGAGGGCGTACCTCTACATCACACAGGGCAAACCCTGTGAAAATTATTTGGATTATATATTAAAAACCCTTTATTTGGAGTAAATAACATACAGCACAGGACAGCACCACTGAACTTGTATGGCAGCACCACTGGACTGGATTTATATGGCAGTACCACTGGACATATATGGCAGTATTACTGGACTGGATTTATACGCCAGTACCACTGGAATTATATGTCAGGAACACTGGATTTATACGCCAGTACCACTGGACTTATACGGCAGGATCACTGGAATTATACGCCAGTACCACTGGAATTATACGGCAGGATCACTGGAATTATATGGCGGGATCACTGGATTTATACACCAGTACCACTGGAATTATACTTCAGGATAACTGGATTTATACACCAGTACCACTGGATTTATATGGCAGTACCATTGGGCATATACAGCAGTATCACTGGACTGGATTTATACGCCAGTACCACTTAAAATATATGGCAGGATCACTGGAATTATACAGTAGGTTCACTGGATTTATACGCCAGTACCACTGGAATTGTATGGCAGGATCACTGGAATTATACGCCAGTACCTCTGGAATTGTATGCCAGTACCACCGGAATTATACAGCAGTACCAATGGATTTATACGCCAGTACCACTAGAATTATATGGCAGGATCACTGGATTCATACGCCGGTACCACTGGAATTATACGGCAGTACCACTGGATTTATACGCCGGTACCACTGGAATTATACGGCAGGATCACTGTACTTATACGCCAGTACCACTGGAATTATACTTCAGGATCACTGGATTTATATGCCAGTACCATTGGGCATACACAGCAGTATCACTGGACTGGATTTATACGCCAGTACCACTGAAAATATATGGCAGGATCACTGGATTTATACGCCAGTACCACTGGAATTATACGGCAGTACCACTGGAATTATACGCCAGTACCAATGGACTTATACGCCTGTACCACTGGATTTATACGCCTGTACCACTGGAATTATACAGCAGTACCACTGGAATTATACGCCGGTACCAGTGGAATTATATGGCAGGATCACTTGATTTATATGCCGGTACCACTGGAATTATACGGCAGGATCACTGGACGGGACTTATACGCCAGTACCACGGGACTTATACGCCAGTACCACGGGACTTATACGCCAGTACCACGGGACTTATACGCCAGTACCACGGGACTTATACGCCAGTACCACGGGACTTATACGCCAGTACCACGGGACTTATACGCCAGTACCACGGGACTTATACGCCAGTATCACGGGACTTATACGCCAGTATCACGGGAATTATACGGCAGTATCACTGGAATTATACGCCAATATCACTGGAATTATACGACAGTATCACGTGAATTATACGCCAGTATCACAGGAATTATACAGCAGTATCACTGGAATTATACGCCAGTATCACAGGAATTATACGGCAATATCACTGGAATTATACGACAGTATCACAGGAATTATACGACAGTATCACAGGAATTATACGACAGTATCACAGGAATTACACGACAGTATCACAGGAATTACACGACAGTATCACAGGAATTATACGGCAATATCACAGGAATTATACGGCAGTATCACTGGAATTATACAGCAATACCACGGGAATTATACAGCAATACCACTGGAATTATACAGCAATACCACTGGAATTATACGACAGTATCACTGGAATTAAACGCCAGTATCACAGGAATTATACAGCAATATCACTGGAATTATACGCCAGTATCACAGGAATTATACAGCAATATCACTGGAATTATACGGCAATATCACTGGAATTATACGGCAATATCACGGGAATTATACGCTAGTATCACGGGAATTATACGCCAGTATCACAGGAATTATACGGCAATATCACTGGAATTATATGCCAGTATCACAGGAATTATACGGCAATATCACTGGAATTATATGGCAATATCACTGTAATTATACACCAGTATCACGGGAATTATATGACAGGATCACTGGACTTATACGCCAGTACCACTGGAATTATACAGCAGGATCACTGGATTTATACGCCAGTACCACTGGAATTATACGGCCGGATCACTGGATTTATATGCAAGTACCACTGGAATTATACTGCAGGATCACTGGATTTATACGGCAGAATCACTGGACTGGATTTATACGCCAGTACCACTGGAATTATACGGCAGGATCATTGGATTTATACGGCAGGATCACTGGATTTATACACCAGTACCACTGGACTGGATTTATGTTGGTATAGTGCGATGGATCGATACCATAGGTGTGCAGTGGGGAGCCTTAGATAAAGTATTACCTCAGGAGTTACCTTGTATACAGACAGAACGAGACTTGAGATGTATATCTTGTTTATATAGTACTGAAATAGCAGGATCAATACAACAGGTTTCAGTATCATCAGCTTATCTCCTTCTCCCTCAGAGACTCTTCTAGAAAGAACACATGTGAGGTAAAACAAACAAGTACATAACATATGCAACAGACAAACACTACATCTCTGTAACTATACAGCGCCATCTGCTGCCCCTGTACGGTAACTACATGCATATAAACGAAACCATAGTCTGTTGTCCATATTTCAACACCCCTTCTCAACAGACTGGGTTTCTTCAGTTAGACCCATCTTTGACGTAAGTCTCCAATGTCTCTCTCTGGTAAGAGGCTTAGTCATGATATCAGCTGTCATATCTTCTGTTGGGCAATAGTTCAACTCTATAAGACCTTGTTCCTGTAGATCCCTCAGGAAGTGATGCTTGACATCAATGTGCTTGGTTCTTGGGTTCACTCTTTCTGTTTGCGCTAATGCAAGGCATCCTTGATTATCCTCATATATCTTGATAGGTTCTTCTTGAGGCATTCCTAGGTCTGATAGTAGTTGCATTAACCATACCACTTCTTGACTTAGTGTGAATGTTCCATCACCTTCTCTCGAGATTTGCATTCCCAAGTAATGCGTTATGTGGCCGAGGTCTTTTGTTTCAAACTGACGGTTTAGTTCTTGTAACAATTCAACTTCGTCCCCTTCTTGTTCGAAACAAACTAGCAAATCGTCCACGTAAATTAATACATAGAACCATCTTTCCTCTATCAACTTCGTATAGAGACATGGGTCTGCTTTGCTTCTGATGAATCCCTTTTCTGTCAGAACTCCATTTATCTTTGTATTCCATGCTCTTGCTGCTTGTTTAAGACCATATATACTCTTGTTCAGTTTACATACGTGATCTGGGTTCTGAGAATTCACGAAGCCTGGTGGTTGTTCCATGTATATATCTTCCTTTAGTTCACCATGTAGGAAAGCCGTCTTTACATCGAAATGTTTCACTTTCATACCTTTTATGGCTGCTGTTAGGAGTAAGGTTCTAATGGTAGTGTGCTTCACAACTGGAGCAAACGTTTCATCATAATCTTCTCCAAATTTCTGTGAATATCCTTTAGCAACTTCTTCTCGTGATGCAGGTTCTTGCATGTTAATGGCTTTTGCTTTGTAGGATAAACGTGTAGGTGCTTTTCCCTTATTTTCTCTTGAAGAGCGTCTCACCCCCTAGGATGCACTCTCATGAGTGTCGCTGGTATTTGTCTTGTGTTGTACTTCAACTTCTTGAGTGATCTCTACTTCATCTGTTTCTTTGGATTTGGTGCTTTCTTCTTCTTCAGTAGAGTCTACTGGAGTTATGACATCATCTCGTGTTTCTTCTATGAATGTCACACTGTTGCTTATAACTACTTTTCCAGTTCTTGGATTTAAGATTCTGTAGCCTTTTGAATGTTCACTATAGCCGACTAGAACTCCCTCTTCTGCTCGGTTCTGCAACTTGCTTCGTTTTTCAGCAGGAATGTAAACGAAGGCTCTGCATCCAAAAACTCTAATGTGCTTTAAGCTGGGTTTCTTACCGTGCCACAGCTCATATGGTGTCTTCCTTACTGCTTTGGAAAGTAGTCTGTTTTGAAGATAGGTGGCTGTTGCTGCTGCTTCACCCCAATATTTATCAGGTAGTCCTGAATCTGTAAGCATGCACCTTATCATTTCTGTTAGTGATCTGTTTTTCCTCTCAGATACGCCATTTTGCTCTGGTGTATATGGTACTGTCTTCTGATGCTCAATACCGAGTCCTCTTAAGTACCGTTCTATTTTCTGTCCTGTGAACTCGCCTCCATTGTCGCTGCGAAGAGTTAGCATATTCCTCTTGAACCTGTTTCTGGTCATGGTCACATAGTCTTGCAGCTTTTCAAAGACTTCATCTTTACTTTTTATTAGATAAGTGACTGTGAACCTGGAGTAGTCGTCAATGAATGTCAGCATATACCTTTTGTCTCCTACGGTTCGCGTTTTCATAGGTCCGCATACATCACTATGTACCAGGTCTAGTGGTCTGGAAGCTCTGTTTTCACTTTTCTTAGGAATTGTTATCCTCGTTGCTTTTGCTTTTATGCAACATTGGCACTTCATCATTTCTGAACAGTCTGACACTTTGAGATCCCTGGCTAGGTCTCTCTTCTGCATTTCCTTTATGCAATCTGGGTGTCTGTGTCCTAATCTTCTATGCCACTTGTGAATACAGTCAGCGTGTTTCTGTGTACTCAGCTTTGCCTGCTGTGCTGCAATATCCAGACAGTATAAATGTTCTTTTATTCTGGCTGTAGCTAGTGTTTCTCTTCCGTTTTGGATAAAACACTTATTATTCTGAAACTTTACAGTAAGTCCTTTTTCTACTAGATTCTTTACTGATAGCAGTGCTCCCTCAAGCTTGGGAACATATAGCACATCTGTTACGGGTATTTCTGTATAGCTGCCATTACCCTTGGAGCATAGGAATTTACCATTCCCTTTCCCTTCTGCAATGATATTTGTTCCATCTGCTAGGTAGATTGTTTCTTTATGGTTCAAATCAAGTTCAGTAAAAAAGTCCTTGTTATTTGTCATGTGACTAGTCGCTCCTGAGTCTACATACCACTTTTCTGATAATTGGTTTACTGTCGCTTTAAATGTTCCGTTCCAATTGTGTGCTCCTGTATCTGTAAGTGTGGCTTTGGCTCTTTGTTTGTGTAATCTTTCTGGTGGTTTATGCTGCTCTGTCTTCCATATGGTGCAATCTCTTTTCAGGTGACCCACTTTCTTGCATCTGAAACATGCTCTTGTTTCCCTGGTGTGTGGCTTAGTGTCCGCCATTTTAAGTGCTTTCTCTGTGTCACTTTCAGTATTGCACTCTGTAAGCTCCTTTCTGCGTTGATACTCCTCTATGAGCCTGTTCTTCACAAAGTCTGGTGTGATTTCTGCTTCAGGTCTCATTTCTAGTGCGTTTATTAGTGCACTGTATGTATCTGGTAAACTGCAAAGGAGGATGGCTACTATGTGGTTGCTTTTGATTTCTTCTCCCATTGACCTGAGCTGTATGGTTATCTCTAGTAGTGCACTGATGTGTTCTTGCATTGTCTTGCCTTTATTAAATCTCATTTGATATAATTTTCTTAATAGGAATAGTTTGCTGTTCAAACTTGCTCCTTCATGCACTCTCTGCAAAGCACACCACATGCCTTTAGCTGTACTCTCTTGTCTTATGTGTATAAGCTGTTCATCTTCCACTAGTAAACTTATAGTGGCTCTTGCCTGTCTGTCCTTCTTAATCCACTGCTGATCCTCTCCTTCAGGTCTGTCTGCATTTATAACATCCCATAAATCATCTCTGGTTAATAGCATTTCTACTTTAAACTTCCATGTTTGATAGTTCTCATTAGAAAGCTTGCTTGCAGCTAGTCTGAGATCTGTGTAATTTGCCATAACCCTTCCTTGTATAGATCTCTCTATTCTTCTGTGGTATTAAACTTGTTTTACTCACAGTTTTCTTTCCAAGGTTCTCCTGGGTTGTTTCTTGTGTGTTACACAGTCTGCTGTCTGCGCCTGCTGGGACTTGCAGTGCGACTCGTGATCTGGATGCTGCTTGGGATGCACTCCTGAAAACTTTATCTTGTACAGACTCCAGTCTGGGCCCATAACCTTTTGGTATAGTGCGATGGATCGATACCATAGGTGTGCAGTGGGGAGCCTTAGATAAAGTATTACCTCAGGAGTTACCTTGTATACAGACAGAACGAGACTTGAGATGTATATCTTGTTTATATAGTACTGAAATAGCAGGATCAATACAACAGGTTTCAGTATCATCAGCTTATCTCCTTCTCCCTCAGAGACTCTTCTAGAAAGAACACATGTGAGGTAAAACAAACAAGTACATAACATATGCAACAGACAAACACTACATCTCTGTAACTATACAGCGCCATCTGCTGCCCCTGTACGGTAACTACATGCATATAAACGAAACCATAGTCTGTTGTCCATATTTCAACAATTTATACACCAGTACCACTGGAATTATACGGCAGGATCACTGGAATTATATGGCAGGATCACTGGATTTACACGCCAGTATCACAGGAATTATACACCAGTATCACAGGAATTATATGCCAGTATCACAGGAATTATACAGCAATATCACTGGAATTATATGGCAATATCACTGTAATTATACACCAGTATCATGGGAATTATATGCCAGTATCACTGGAATTATACGCCAGTGACACTGGATATATGGCAGCAGAGGACACCACCACTGTGACTGGTCACTGGACTGATGCTGCACAAGACACTACCCCTGGTCTGATGCAAGACAACACAGCAAAACTGCACGGGACTTATACAGCAGCACTGGGGACATATAGCAGCAGAGGACACCACCACAGTAACTGGCTGGACTGATGCAGCATAAGACACTACAATGGACTGAGCACTGGAATCGCCACCCCACTTTCCCGCCCACACAGACACTGAGGACACGTCTTCTCACTACACTCTCAGAGACTGGAGTGAAAGTAGCGGCGATACGCGGGTCCTTATATGGAATCCAAATCCCGCGAGAATCTGGCTGCGGGACGATGACGTTTTGCCTGTTCTGGTTTTCGAGTCAGGCGGGAAAACCCGAGCCTGACTCGGATCCGGGCTCGTGACGTGAAGTCCGGTAGGGTTCGGTTCTCTGAGAACCGAACCCGCTCATCTCTAATTAGAACTACATTCCCAATGTATGGCCATGCTAATTTTCCCACTACAATGCAAAACAATTGATGTTTAGTGCCCTGCTGAGGTGATTTCAGCAATACCTGACAACAAGTCTAATGCTTTATTTGAAGATATATGTAAAACATTGGTTCTGACCAAATTCTGTCATCATACAAATGGCTTGTCAGGTTCTGTGGGCACAGGACTGGGACTACTAGCAAGTATTGTAGAAACTGGAGTGAGAAATAGGAGACATCAGTGACATGATAGGGAAAGAATCAATCCACACTAGATGTACAGTATGTGCAACCTGTAAATAGTGTAGACTGCTGGTAAGAACAGATGCTGCACACAGGTACTGTGGATAGTAGCAGGAATAACACACTGAAGTCAGTAGCAGTAATAGGCACTAGTAATCAGCAGCGGAAGAGGGTTTTAGAACCTGCAGTGTGACACAAATGTATTATTCAGAGAATAAAAAAGACCCCTACTGTATGTGGCAATACCAAAGTTGCCTACAGCAGCTACAGTATTTGTGGAGGTTCAGTCTTCAATTCCTATTTTTGTATTTGGCTTTAATATACAAACAAGGTCATGTTTCTGGTAATATTATTTTCTCTGTTCAGTAACTATTTGACTGATGTTTCTTTCATCATGTTGACCTCTCTTCATGTCTCATTATTTTGTGCAGGGCCATTTCTACTGGTGAGCGAGCCTTGCAATTGCCGCCTGCTGCCCGACCTCAGGAGGAGTCCGCAATTGACTCCCCCTGCCCGTCCGTAGCACTCTGCTCGCAGGTTAGAGTTCAGTGGCATGATGCATACACCTGTTCTAGACTAGGCATATCTGATCGTGTTTTTTTTTTTTTTTTTAAACTGTTCTGGTTGCAATATGTTTCTCTTTCTATTATCTCCTTCTCTCTGCCTTCTAGTAATGACCCTTTTTTGGGCTTCTCCATCTGTTTGTCGAAATGTTTACCAAGTATTTTGAAGACCTCCTATACCCTTGTCGTCCCTGTTGCTATCAATACCTTTGCCTTTGCTTTTACTGGTTGAATACGTTTGCTGTGGAATTATGCTATCAGAGGCGCTTTACATTTATTTATTGTCATTTGCAACCGCTAGCTTAATTATCTTTGTTCTCCCTTAATGGGTTCGCATCTTAGATTTCGCTCATGGAATGTTAGGGGGATTCACTCTCCAGTAAAGAGGAGGCAAGTTCTCGCGTATAAACTGAAAGCCGATATTACCTATCTCCAGGGAACCTATTTAAACCCTTGTAAGCATGATAAATTGAATGTTACATCAACAGGCATTAGCTTCTGCATCTCACTCCGCTAAAGCCTGTGGTATGGCAATATTAATCCGTAGAAACATCCCTTAAGGCCCCCACCCACTAGTGCGATATGGGTTCTTTTTATGCGATTGAGACGAATTGCAGAGAATGATTGCATGAAAAGTGTCACATTGCATGTACTTTTCATGCGATTGCGATGCGAGGCGCATTCCCGTGTACCTTGCATCGCAGTTGCAGATCACATTGGCTGACCATTATATTTATCGCAATCACATGGAAATAAATTTAATAATGTTAGATCGCATGTGATAAATCACATGTAAAAAATGCACTCAAGTAGCAAATCGCAATCGCAGGGCTCCCGGGAAGCTGCAGGCCAGATTGCAGGAAAAAAGGATCCAACTCATTGCTGAGATAAATCTCGCTAGTGGATGGGGTCTTTACATCTTACATTCCTCTGACATAGATCTCTGTGTGCAATATATTACTGAGGATGTCACACTGAACAATACTCAGTACACTCTGTGTAATGTTTATGGCCCTAATAGTTATGCAAAAAAAAAAATAATCCTCCATTTAACTCACAAATTGTATCGTTTCACAGATACCCAATAGTTATGGGTGGAGACTTTAGCCTCCCCGGTTTTAAATAGACGATATACCTCACATGTCACTCCCTCCCACCCTAAAATCGGATTGAATTATGTAGCTTCCCAATTGGGTTTGTCGGATATCCGGAGGGTCAGAAATCCAGTAGACTTCCAGTGCACTTATTATTCAGCGACCCATAACACATTCTCCAGGCTTGACTACATTTTTCTTTCTAATTCTTTGTCATCGATGGTTTTGAATACCAATATAGAAACTCTCTCTATTTCCGATCATGCTCCAGTCTGGGTAGGTGAGTAATGGACATTTCTCTTGGGTGCCTGCTCTCAGTGGTGTTTTCTGGCCAAATTGTTCTCCTCCGTTAAATTTAAGTTTATGTTAGATGCTTCTTGGGGTTAAATATACAAATTTAACAACCAGTCTCACAAAAGTGACCCTAGTTTATTTTGGCAGATAGCTAAAGTGGTTCTCCGTGGAAATATTGCATAGTTTAAAAAAAAATTATTCAGGTCTGAACAGGATGCTGTGTATAGGTCTGCCCAGTCCTTTTTGACCGCGACTTTCCAGGCACTAAAAACATCAGGGGGACTGTGAGGGGCACAGTCAGTGGTGCAAATAGAAAAAGTTTTAGTGGTACTGTGTGCACATGCCAAAAAAATGGGTGTGGCCACATGAGGAATGGCCAATGAAAATGGGGGCGTGATACACATATGACCCCAATAATGCCAGATATGCTCCCACAGTGCCAGATACACATATGCCCGAACAATGACATTTATTTATTTATTATTTATTTAGTACCAGTTATTTATATAGTGCACACATATTCCGCAGTGCTTTTATAGAAAATATTTGCCCATTCACATCAGTCCCTGCCCCAGAGGAGCTTACAATCTATATTCCCTATCACATGTACACACAGACACATTCACTAGGGTTAATTTTGTTGGGAGGCAATTAACCTTCCTGTATATTTTTGGATTGTGGGAGGAAACCGAAGAACTCAGAGGAAACCCACGCAAGTACAGGGAGAATATACAAACTCTGCACAGTTAGGGCTATGGTGGGAATCAAACCTATGACCTCAGTGCTGTGAGGCAGTAATGCTAACCATTACACCATCTGTACTGCCCATGCCCCCACAGTGCCAGATACACACATGCTACCAGTGCCAGATATGCTCCTACAGTGCCAGACACACATATGCCCCACAGTGCCAGATACACATATGCCCTACAGTGCCAGATACACATATGCCCCACAGTGCCAAATACACATATGCCCCTACAGTGCCAGATATGCCCCCAGTGCTAGAGACACATAAGCTACCAGTGCCAGATATGCTCCTACAGTGCCAGATACACATATGCCCCACAGTGCCAGATACACAAATGCTACCACAAAGCCAGATATGCCCACCACAGTGCCAGATACACAAATGTCCCCACCCACAGTGCCAGATACACCCCCACAGTGCATATCCACCCCCTGAGCGTGCTTCACCATTGTTGCTGCTGCTGTGTGAGGGGAGGAGAGCGCAGTGAGCGCCTCTCCTGCCCCTCAGTGCTCTGTCCAGTTCTCAAAATCCGAAGGCAGCGGCGTGCATCCCAAATAAGGCGCCAATTCGTTAGCCAAGCAGAGATCACAGACCGGCAGACAATCAGGAGCTGCGACTGCCAGTCCACGAGCTCTGCTTGGCTAATGAACCGGCGCCTCATTTGAGATTCACGCCGCCACCGGACTGAGCACTGAGGGGAAGTAGAGGCGCTCACTGTGCTCTCCTCCCCTCACACAGAAACGAATGCAAGCATGGCGGTCGGGCCGGCGGTCCTGCATACCGGCTGCCAATTTCTTACCGTCCCGTACCGCCATACTTGCAGCACTGCTCACAGTCCACCTAAGCCACTTATTATGACTGTAAGCTACATTTTGACTAAATTCTTACCCAGGTGGATGACAGCTATCTTCAACAAGGGAGATTCCATTTTCCCCCCAGCATGGTAACAGACTGAGCAGGCTGCTTTCTATCATGCTGAAAGGAGATAGGACCCATAATAATATAGCGGCACTTAAGGCGACTCCATCACGTACTTTAAAGGTGATGAAATAGCTATTATCTATATCAGAGTCCCAGATACAATCCTTTTGGAGGGATATCTATCTTCCACAAATCGCCTCATTGCAAACCGAGAGTTTGACTGCCAAATTAACCTCCAATGAGATTGATCATGCTACATGAAAGTGCAGAGCCCGGATGGGTTTTATGGGGAATTCTACAAACTCCTCCGTACTCGTATAGTTGACACTTCAACTCACTTATTTAACTCTATATTAGAAAGGAATCCTCTTCCTGTGCACTTTAATTCCTCCATACTAAAAGTACTACTTAAATCTGATCAGACCTCCTTTTGCCCTCTTCTTATAGACCCATATTCCTACTCAAAGTAGATTATAAAATCTTCACCAAAGTGTTAGCTGAACGTCTCAAATTAATCCTTCCAACGATTATACATCCAGATCAAACCAGGTTTATATGGGGGTTGTAGTTCACTAATATTAGACTCTCCAGCGGGTGATCCTGGTTTCCTTCTATCTCTTGATGCTGAAAAGGCTTTTGATTTAGTAACCTGGGATCACCTGTTCCAGACTCTTAGCAGATTTGGTGTCCCTCCATCTTTTATTACTTTGATCACTTTCTTGTACTCCTCTCCTATCACACAAGTTTAATAACAAATTTCTCTAACCGTCCTTTTTCAACCAGCAAGGTACGAGACAGGGATGCCCCCTATCTCCACGATAGTTTGCACTTGCCCTTGAACTGTTGGCAATTGCCTTAAGTCACTGTCCAGATTTTACTGGTATTAAAGTTAGGGATCAAGAATGCAAGTTATCTTTATTTACAGATGATATGATGCTCTTCATTTCACAAGCACTGCAGTCTATCCCAGCTAATTTATCTATTGTTAATTCATTTAGCTTTTTTGGCGGGGTATCGTATCAACATAGATAAATCTGGAATGCTAATAATTAATGCCTCATTCTTCTTCTTATATCATCCACAATGCCTCCTTATTTATAATCGCACTCCATAAACTTAAATATTTGGCCATTAATATTCCAGCAGACATTTCCTCATTATATAGATGTAATTTTACAGCTATTCTTACCAAATTACAGTCTCAGCTGACATGCAGGAAGGATCTCAAACTCCCTTTGATAGGTCAGGTAGTGGTCATTTGTTAATATGGTATTTCCTAAATTAGCATATCTGCTACAGACTTTACCTCTCATGCTTACGAAAGCGGATACTTTGCACTGTACCCAGACCTTTATTAAATTTAGTTGGCATCATCGTAAACCCAGTATGAGCCGGGCTCACTCTTATTTACCGAAAACTAAAGGAGGACTTTGTGTACCTCATATAGCTGAGTTTGCACGGTCTGCTTTTTTTGATAATTAGGCGATTGGCTACTTCATACTGACCACTACACTGATCCTGCTTTGGAGGAGGCTCTGTTTTACCCATTTGCCCTGATTACGCTACTTCACACCCCACAAACATTAATTCCATTAAGATTCCGATCCAATGTACTGTTTTTGGATACTTATAGGATGTGGATTAAAATGAATAAAGATTTAAAGAAAAACCCTTACTCATCCCCTTATATCCCCTTTTTTTGGGGCAAACCATCTTTTCCTTCTTCCCTTACTAATCCAGCGTTTAAGTCCTGGTGTCAGACAGGTATTTTGTCTATCAAGGATGTCTTCAATCCTGGATGCCATCTCCTTTCCTTTTCAGATCTACAAGACAAATACTGTCTCCCCCGTTCTCAATTTTTATGTTCTTACAAATGCGCTATTATGTCCAATCTTTGGATGCATCCCTAGCGATTTTCTACCCTTTGAATGTCCTTTCTTCTGTATTGACCTCTTGTAAATTATCTAAATGTAGAATCAGGGCCGTTTCTAGACAATTTGGCTCCCAGTGCGAGATTTCAAAATGCGCCCCCCCATTGGTATAAAAAAAAATTGCGTGCCCCCCCCCCCCCCCCCCATATAGCCAGAAAAAAAGCATGCGCGCGCCGAAGGCGCGCGCGCTCCCAACAAGGCTGTGTGGCCTGATTAAAATGGGCGTGGTCTCATTTCAGTGGGCGTGGCCTCGTCTGATATCACACCCACCACAGGGGGAAAAAATAAAAATAAAAAAGTCCCCTTTTTACACATTACACCAGGCAAGTGTCCCCATATTACACAGCGCGGCAGGCAGGTGTCCCCATTTACAAAGTGCGGCAGGCAGGTGTCCCCATTTTACAAAGTGCGGCAGGCAGGTGTCCCCATTTAACAAAGTGCGGCAGGCAGGTATCCCCATTTTACACAGTACGGTAAGCAGATATCCCCATTTTACACAGTACGCAGGCAGGTGTCCCCATTTTACACAGTACGCAGGCACGTGCCCCCATTTTACACAGTACGCAGGCACGTGCCCCCATTTTACACAGTGCGGCAGGTATCCCCATTTTACACAGTACGCAGGCATGTTTCCCCATTTTACACAGTGCGGTAGATATCCCCATTTTACACAGTGCGGTAGGTATCCCCATTTTATACAGTGCGGCAGGTATCCCCATTTTATACAGTGCAGCAGGTGCCCCCATTTTACACAGTGCGGCAGGTATCCCCATTTTATACAGTGCGGCAGGTATCCCCATTTTATACAGTGCGGCAGGTATCCCCATTTTATACAGTGCGGCAGGTATCCCCATTTTACACAGTGCGGCAGGTATCCCCATTTTATACAGTGCGGCAGGTATCCCCATTTTATACAGTGCGGCAGGTATCCCCATTTTATACAGTGCGGCAGGTGCCCCCATTTTACACAGTGCGGCAGGTATCCCCATTTTACACAGTGCGGCAGGTGCCCCCATTTTACACAGTGCGGCAGGTATCCCCATTTTACACAGTGCGGCAGGTATCCCCATTTTATACAGTGCGGCAGGTATCCCCATTTTATACAGTGCGGCAGGTATCCCCATTTTACACAGTGCGGCAGGTATCCCCATTTTATACAGTGTGGAGGGTGCCCCCATTTTACACAGTGCGGCAGGTGCCCCCATTTTACACAGTGCGGCAGGTATCCCTATTTTACACAGTGCGGCAGGTATCCCTATTTTACACAGTGTGGCAGGTATCCCCATTTTACACAGTGCGGCAGGTGTCAAGTGGGGAGGGAGAGAGAAAGAGAGAGAATACTTACAACTTGCCGCTCTTCGGGTCCCGCGGGCCGGCCGCCTCCTCCGTCGATGGTTATCTTCTCCAGTCCTCTCCTCCCTCTCTCTTCCACCCGAGCGCTCCTGCTCGGGGGGCGGGGCTTCGCGGAATGACGCGTTTGCGTCGTGACGTCACGACGCAAACGCGTCATTCCGCGAAGCCCCGCCCCCCGAGCAGGAGCGCTCGGGTGGAAGAGAGAGGAAAGAGAGGAGTAGTCACGAAGTGCCGCGGCGGGCGCCCCGTGCGGTTGCACGGCTCGCCCGCCGCTAGAAACGGCACTGTGTAGAATCCAATACCACTATTGCCATTTGATACTACCATCTCCACACGTTTGGTCTTCCATCTCCCAGGTGTGGCGGCCGGAATTTCTTAATCTCTCATATTTCAAGTCAGTTGTAAAATGTTTAGATAGCGTTCTCCCTACCCTTAAATCAGCCCGATTACAAGAGGTTCATATTTGTATTTTGAACTGGACTTCTACTTCTCCAGCACAGAGGAAGCAGTTTGTTTCTTCAGACACTGGCGTTTGCATTACAAAACTCACTTACATAGCCCTCACCCACTCCTCTTCCATCTACATCTCTGATCTTATCTCCCTTTACACTCCCACCCGTCCTCTTCGCTCTGCTACTGCACGCTGACTCTTCTGCCTACTGATTACTTCCTCCCACTCCTACCTCCAAGATTTCTCACGTGCTGCTCCATTTCTCTGGAATTCCCTACCTCTCCCCCTCAGACTCTCCACTTCTCTACAAAACTTCAAACGGGCTCTCAAGACCCACTTCTTCACCAAACCCTGCCAAATCTCATCCTAACCCTCTGTTCCACGCTATGTACCCCGTCTGTGTCACCCCCATATGTCTACCGCCCCCTTTAGAATGTAAGCTTTCACGAGTAGGGCCCTCTTCCCTCATGTGCTTATCCTCTTACTTTAATAATCTTCAACTGCATCAACTCCAGCAGTCTTCTGCCACCTGATGCCTTTTCCAGTGTCATCTGCTGATGTAGCTATGTTTATTTACCCTGTATTGTCCTATATTGTCTTCAACTGTAAGTTGATGTTTTCCTGTTTTGATTATTTATGTACGCTGTAATTGGGCGCTGCGGAACCCTTGTGGCGCCATATAAATAAAAGATTATAATAAATAATAAATTAAATGTGGTCAATCTGATGCTTCACAACCTATGGCATTATGGTAAGGTAAATAAATTCTGGAACAAACTATAAGAATACTTGAACACCACACTACAATTGAGGTTGACCAAGAATGCTGCAGCCCTCTTATTTGCAGAATTTTCCTCTGGGGAAGTGACTCAATTTTTAGGCCCCTGGTAATCCATGTTGACTGTTTTGGTCACGGTTGCTAAACATGGAATTATCAAACACTGGATTTTCTTGTTCCACACCACTGAGTGGAAAATTGCTATACATGAAATATGGCTACTCACAATATTGATAAAGGGGTTTTGGCATTTTCTAAAAAATGGAGAGCATATGTAGAGCGTTTACCCGATTCCTAACGGGACAATATATGGAAGGTGTTTGAACAGACAGATTGGTTCCTGCAGAAACAAATTGCTACAGTAACAAACAAAGGATGTGTGACAATTTTTAGCGCTCCTAAACAGTATATATGTTACAGCCTCCCAAGACAATAGAAAGAATACCACCGTTCTTTACAGATACAGATTCCAAAAAAAGATGAATATCAATGGGTGCTTTGAGGACCGAGTTTGGGACCTCTGCTATTTGCATGTCCTTTTCCAGTTTAAAAATACTGCGACTGGGGAAGGGCTGCTACCACTTGTGCACCACTACTGCTTATTCCCAGGAGCCCGTCACAGTCCATGTTAAGGATTGGAATGGAAACATGAATGTTTTGTAACCAGTGTCTGATGTTTTGTGTCAAATCCAACCCTAAAAGCAGCACAGAACACCACAGTGTAGTGGTGGCAGAGCTCACCCTGCTGGCTGTTCCCGAATAACTGCACTGCCATATGAATGTTTTTTTGTTTTGTTTTTTAAACTTCTGGCTTTAAGTTAGGGCCACCAAAGAAGTTTAATTTCAAAACAGTGATTTATTTACATGCCATGCACTGGGTGTAAATTAGTAAGTGATTTCTGGGATTATTTGGGGTGATTTGCTTACTGGTTAGTAAATTATCTTCTGCATTATTACTATTGTCTTCTCACAAAAAAATAAAATAATAAAAAAATAATATATATATATATATATATATATATATATATATATGTCTCTCCACTACAATGCTTTCTGAATGCAGCTGTGAGGCTAATCTTCCTCGCTAGACGTTCGTCGTTTGCGGATACACGGTCAGTCCCTCCATTGGTTACCTGTATTCTACCATTTTCAATATAAAATACTTTCACTCACACACAAGGCCATTAAGCAAATTGCATCAATGTACATCTCTTCGCTTATCTCAAAATACCTCCAAACCCGACCGCTTTGTTTTTCCAAGATATATATCTCTCATCCACACTTATTCGCTCCCATTCACGATTGCAGGACTTTCTTTGGGCTGCACCCACTCTGTGGAATGCCCTACCACACATAATAAGACTCTCCTCTGATCTCCAAACCTTCAAGAGTTCCCAGAAAACTCACCTCTTCAGGCAAGCTTATTAAAATTCCAGAACTGCCTATATAACCTTCACAAAACTTCTTATCCAATTACATCCCACTGTACAGTCCTCACAGATTTTCTCTTTCTTCACCTTCCCATCCTCATGATCCCAGGCCAACATTGCTGTATGACCATATATACAGCCCACCAAAAACCTCTGCAATCTGGTGGATCATTATACAATAGATACACAAAGATAGGTGCTATTTCCATATAGATTGTAAGCTTGCAAACAGGGCCTTCAATACCTCTAGGACTGTCTGTTCATGGGCATATGTACCCATTGACCAGGATGGCACTCGCCAGAGGCGCCAAGTGAGGAGGGGCGCCGCCCAGCTGTGCCACCCGCGGCCAGTGGGTAGTCTCACATTGTAGAAGCAGCACCAGTCCTCCCTTCCCCGTGCAGTTGCTCACCTGCAGTGGCACCCGGCTACAACTACAGTAGGCAGTAGCCGCAGCCAGTGTTATTTGCCTTGGTGTCCGGCAGCTCCACACAGCACTACAATAAAGAAACTGCATAAACTACAGCTACTAGCAGCCCTTGTGGCTGTGAGATCCGGCAGCAAGGGCTGCCGGGAGCTGTAGTTTATGAAGTTTCTTTACTGTAGTGCTGTGTGGAGCTGCCGGACACCAGGGCAAATAACACTGGCTGCCGCTACTGCCTTCTGTAGTTGTTGCCGGGCTTCACTGCGGGTGAGAAACTGCATGAGCGTTGGGGAAGACTGGTGCTGCTTCTACCGTGTGAATATTCTATATATATATATATATATATATATATATATATATAGTTACCAATGTCTTTGTATACACAAAAAACAAGGCGGCACTCCCCAATTCCATAAGCAAAGGTGGTGTATTAAAGGAGTATCATAGTCTCCATAAGCGTCAACGTTTCAAGGCCCACTGGCCTTTTCGTCAGGACGTAACAACAAGTGTCCATCATTATTTATGCTCCCCTAATCAAGCTCATCACCGGCACCTGGAGTCCCGTGCCGCCCCGGGGCCGGTCACACCACACTCCCCAATCCCGGGAAAACATCCATCGTTGGAGCGCACGCCGCGTAACACATGACCGGAAATTCCAGCCCGTGGAACGCAAACAGCGCGTCACCTGGGCGGAAGTCCAGGTCCGGGAGGCGCAGCCAGCGACAACGTCCCCGGCAACACTGCCAACGGGCCTAGGTCACCAGGCAATGATGCTGCACAGTATAGGAATGAAAACAAACTCATAGAAAAAGTAAATAAGAATAAATCTGGGGATCTATTGATACTGCAGAGTATTGATTACGAGTCATTTTTAGACTATTATACGTACCAATTAGCATAACATTTAAATTCAATGACTATGCAGTAGCAAATCGTTCCCAAAAAAACACAATAAACAGAAATTAAGTATATAAGCAAAATAGGAGATAACTATACCATCAATAGCCAAAAACAAAATCAAGGCATGCTCTCTATATCCTATACGGGGCCTATCAGTACTTGCTTAAAGGAAAGGACTAAAGGAAAATTCCTTGTTTAAACCATGGGGTACCATTGCATCCATACAATATATCCATCGACACTCTTGTTGTAACAGTAATTTATGTCTATCACCTCCCCTTCTCAAGGGTGGAACGTGGTCGATCGGCATGTATGCAAAATCACTCAGCTTATGTCCATGTGCAACATAGTGCCTTGCAACAGGTGGCGTGTTCCCATCCACCTTCTGGTAGGCTTTTTTAATCGATGATCTGTGCATTCCAATTCTCTCTAGATTTTGTTTTTGGCTATTCATTCCTATACTGTGCAGCATCATTGCCTGGTGACCTGGGCCCGTTGGCAGTGTTGCCGGGAACGTTGTCGCTGGCTGCGCCTCCCGGACCTGGACTTCCGCCCAGGTGACGTGCTGTTTGCGTTCCACGGGCGGAATTTCCGGTCACGTGTTACGCGGCGTGCGCTCCAACGACGGATGTTTCCGGGATTAGGGAGTGTGGTGTGACCGGCCACGGAGCGGCACGGGACTCCAGGTGCCGGTGGTGAGCTTGATTAGGGGAGCATAAATAATGCTCTCCTATGATGCAGCATTTTGCACAGCACTTTGACACTTTAGCAACAGGCACTATGGCACCTTAACTGGTTTTCCCCTGAGGAAGGAGCACCGAAAACGGCTGTTTGGGATTTTGCCAGTCTGCACTTGCCTTGCATACGATGAGTATTTGCTGAATCCAGATGTTTGTGCTTTACTGCTACATGAAGTTAAAAGCTGGTTGAATAACATGTCAGTTATATGAAGTTAAAAGCTGATTGAATAATAAGCAGTGTGCTGGTTCTGTCTACGCCCTGGCTGGAGAGTCTTGGATGGTAATGTGTTGATATATATATATATATATATATATATGTACAAGTAATACTGTTTATTTTATGTTATCAAGAAAAGAAATCCGCAGTGGAACTGGAAACGGAAGTGACTCAGCGAGCGGGCTGTGGATCGTATGATGCGTTCCGAGTATACAAGGAAATTCCGGAACCGGAGGTGATGAGACTGCAGTGCCGTCTCATCACATTCCACTGCCAGCTGCAAAGTGCGTTCCACTGCCAGCTGCAATGATTTTATCAATTAGGGACCCTTTAAAAATGAATCCTTTGGAACTAACAGACACCGGCAGCCTGAGAAAGGGAGACCAAAATGCGTAGCTGGCGGTGGGGATCCCATGTGGACATTGTTTTTCTACCATTCGGTGAGCACTTGTGGACTGGACTGTTTGGGAGTAAATGGGACTCTGGGAGAATTTGCTCAGATACTGGTAACATCTGGTAGGCGCTTTGACTCACTGGGATCCTTTCTTGTTTTTTACATTTGTCTGTTTTATCTGGATACTTTATAGTAAATGCTTTTATACAGTATTACACTATGTTGAGTATCCTTTTTCACATGCTATCTCTGATGGAGTGAAATGGATTTTAATAAAGTGCTTGATGTAATGAAGGTCTGCTTGTCCTGCATTGCCATTGGGGATAATCTATGCTCATAGATCTCATTTGTTTGGGGTCCGGCAAGAGGTAATTACACTACCACAAGGGGATTTCCTTTTGTATTAAGGAGAGTGTGCACTATTTGTGAAATATATCAAGCTGTTTTTACCTCATTGAATTTGGGGTAAAATATCAGGAAACATCACAAACCACAGGGGGTAAAGCAGGTGTGTCTCTTCCTAATCATTTTTGTGGATCGGGCAACTTCTCTATACTCACACCCTAACTACTGGAGTTTTCACATATGGTGCCCATATGAACAAAAGATATTATACATAATGATTTTTATATTTCCTGAGGAACATAAAGAACGGAATGAAGCGCCATTCCCATTGATTGACAGTACTTAACCATTCCCACATGTGCTCTTTAGATGATTTCAGGGGTGACATGAGTATTATCTCTATCTATATACAGTATTTCCTTCACAAACGTCACTTCTATAACTGTGTCCATCATAAGATTTGGCAGTCATTACGTGGTTTTGCCTACTTTTCTTGTTCTTTCCTCTTTTCTCTGTTCTACACCTGTTTTTGTTCATTTTATACATATTCATTGTTTACAACCTTTCATTGGTAATAATTGGAAATATGAGGACAGCAAATTCCATTTTCGTTTATTGGCAGGTATTATTACTGTATGATTTTGACATTTGTTTTCATATTATTCCTGGTTTATTCGTATTGTGTAATAGTCACAGATATACTTTACAGTACATGCCTTCTGTTTATGCTTTAGACCAGAGGTTCTCAAACTCAGTCCACAAGACACTCTAACAGCACAGATTTTAAAGATAATCAAGCTTGGCAACAGGTGACTTAATTAGCACCTTAGTCAATTTGAATTAACCATCTGTGCTCAGCCATGGATATCCTTAAAACCTGGACCATTTGGGTGCTTTGAGGACCGAGTTTGGGACCTCTGCTATTTGCATGTCCATTTCCAGTTTAAAAATACTGTGACTGGGGAAGGGCTGCTACCAGTTGTGCACTACTCCTGCTTATTCCCAGGTGCCCGTCACAGTCCATGTTAAGGATTGGAATGGAAACATGAATGTTTTGTAACCAGTGTCTGATGTTTTGTGTCAAATCCAACCCTAAAAGCAGCACAGAACACCACAGTGTAGTGGTGGCAGAGCTCACCCTGCTGGCTGTTCCCGAATAACTGCACTGCCATATGAATGTTTTTTTTTTTTTTTAACTTCTGGCTTTAAGTTAGGGCCACCAAAGAAGTTTAATTTCAAAACAGTGATTTATTTACATGCCATGCACTGGGTGTAAATTAGTAAGTGATTTCTGGGATTATTTGGGGTGATTTGCTTACTGGTTAGCAAATTATCTTCTGCATTATTACTATAGTCTTCTCACAAAAAAATAAAATAAAATAAAAAAATAATATATATATATATATATATATATATATATATATATATATATATATATGTCTCACCACTACAATGCTTTCCGAATGCAGCTGTGAGGCTAATCTTCCTCGCTAGACGTTCGGCGTTTGCGGATACACGGTCAGTCCCTCCATTGGTTACCTGTATTCTACCATTTTCAATATAAAAAACTTTCACTCACACACAAGGCCATTAACCAAATTGCATCAATGTACATCTCTTCGCTTATCTCAAAATACCTCCAAACCCGACCGCTTTGTTTTTCCAAGATATATAGCTCTCATCCACACTCATTCGCTCCCATTCACGATTGCAGGACTTTCTTTGGGCTGCACCCACTCTGTGGAATGCCCTACCACACATAATAAGACTCTCCTCTGATCTCCAAACCTTCAAGAGTTCCGAGAAAACTCACCTCTTCAGGTAAGCTTATTAAATTCCAGAACTGCCTATATAACCTTCACAAAATTTCTTATCCAATTACATCCCACTGTACAGTCCTCACAGATTTTCTCTTTCTTCACCTTCCCATCCTCATGATCCCAGGCCAACATTGCTGTATGACCATATATACAGCCCACCAAAAACCTTTGCAATCTGGTGGATCATTATACAATAGATACACAAAGATAGGTGCTATTTCCATATAGATTGTAAGCTTGCAAACAGGGCCTTCAATACCTCTAGGACTGTCTGTTCATGGGCATATCTACCCATTGACCAGGATGGCACTCGCCAGGGGCGCCAAGTGAGGAGGGGCGCCGCCCAGCTGTGCCACCCACGGCCAGTGGGTAGTCTCACATTGTAGAAGCAGCACCAGTCCTCCCTTCCCCGTGCAGTTGCTCACCTGCAGTGGCACCCGGCTACAACTACAGCAGGCAGTAGCCGCAGCCAGTGTTATTTGCCTTGGTGTCCGGCAGCTCCACACAGCACTACAATAAAGAAACTGCATAAACTACAGCTACTAGCAGCCCTTGTGGCTGTGAGATCCGGCAGCAAGGGCTGCCGGGAGCTGTAGTTTATGAAGAGTTTCTTTACTGTAGTGCTGTGTGGAGCTGCCGGACACCAGGGCAAATAACACTGGCTGCCGCTACTGCCTTCTGTAGTTGTTGCCGGGCTTCACTGCGGGTGAGAAACTGCATGAGCGTTGGGGAAGACTGGTGCTGCTTCTACCGTGTGAATATTATATATATATATATATATACAGTATATATATATATAGTTACCAATGTCTTTGTATACACAAAAAACAAGGCGGCACTCCCCAATTCCATAAGCAAAGGTGGTGTATTAAAGGAGTATCAGTCTCCATAAGCGTCAACGTTTCAAGGCCCACTGGCCTTTTCGTCAGGACGTAACAACAAGTGAACAGTGCAGGAAACATATAAAACAACTGTGTCCATCATACCTTTATAAGATGCACCCAGCCCGGCGTGCAGACGCCCGCTGCTCCCGCCCAGTCACCGGTGGGAGGGTCCTCGCACTGACGCACATCCTGCCCGTCCGTCACCAAGGACGCACCACCCCTCCAGCTCCGGTTGCCAAGGAGACAGCGTCGCAGTCACAACACAGAGCTGCATACAAAACACAATATTGATATACTCAATGTGAACTTCTACTAATAAACATATACATCACAAAAACATACGTGAATTCATGTGCATAGAAAGTGCAAGTGCATAGAATAAACAATACATGTAAAACATTAAAAACCGGAGTTTGAGAAAATTGATCTATAGTCATACTATCAATATAGTCTAAAGTTAATTATATCATTTATCAAATTCCAGGATTATTGGTTATCTCATATGTATCCCAAAAAGGCTTCACTGGACCACTTGCTACTAGAATGCTCTCCAATACTTATTCATAATAAGCAAACCTTACAAGAATATGTTCCAGGAAATTTTTTCATTAAGGCCTCTGGGGGAGATGGTGTCGTAAAATGTGTATCCATTTCGATTCATACAGATTGAGTCGTTTCTTACGATCACCACCACGAATATCCATAGGCATATGGTCAACTATCTTTCATCTCAAGGAGGTCAGACTATGCTGAGCCTCCTTGAAATGCCGGGCGACCAGCTGGTCCCAATCTATGTTTTCTAATGCTGCTTTGATAGCCGAGCGGTGCAAGGCCATCCGCTCTCTAAAAGTGCGAGTGGTCTGTCCAACATAATACAGCCCACACGGGCACTTTATGATGTAAACCACATATTGTGTTGTACAATTCAGGACGCGATTGATCTTAAACTTACGGCCCGTATGCGGGTGTTTAAAATAAGGGCCTGGCTCCATAAAGCTACACGTCGTGCAAGATGCACATTTGTAGCAGCCCATCTTTTTCTTTTGTAATAAAAATTAAGTGTTAGGGTTGGCAGGAGTATATGTAATGTTAGTTTTAACTAATAAATCCCGTAAATTCCTACCCCTTTTATAACACGGCATTATGTTTTTATTCTTAAATACCGGTAAGTCACTGTCGCCAGATACGATGGGCCACAATGCCTTAGTGACACAAGCTAGAACCTGACTAGCCATTGTGAATTCAGACACTAGCGGGATTCTATTTTGTTTTCCTATCTTCCTCCTTGATTCCAATAAACTATGTCTAGGGATTCTTAATGTTTTTTTTTTTTTAGCTTCCTCAAGGACTGATAGTGGATATCCCCGTCTAGCAAATTTCTCTGACACCAGATCAAAAGCTGGTTCAAGCAAATTGACATCACTTATGATTCTAGCTGTTCTCAGCATCTAAGATTTAGGGAGGGCTTTCTTTAATGAAGGTGGATGACAGCTGCTATGATGTAGCAAAGTATTTCGGTCTGTCTTTTTATTAAAGATTTCGGTAGATATGATATTGTCCTTAAGCTTGACCAATACATCTAAATAATTTATTTCTGTTTGACTATATTGAAACGTGAATTTCACTGGATGATTTAAAGAGTTAATATGTGTAATTAACTCTAATAACTCTGTTTCTAGGCCCGTCCAAATTAAAAAAAGGTAATCTATGTATCACGTATACATCATGATTTTTTTTGATACATTAGGATCTGTAAAGAAAAAATTCCGCTCCTGCTCAAACATACACACATTGGCGTACGATGGGGCCACATTCGTCCCCATCGCACAGCCCGTGCACTGTAAATAATATCTACAGTTTGTGAGAATAAAATTCAACAATTCCAAAAACAAAGAAATATCAATACTAGTGAAATGGTTAGAATGTAAAAACACTTTCATACAGTCAAGACCCATATCATGAGGTATGACAGTATATAAATTCCTCACATCAAAGGTACATAAGAACGCCCCCGTTGGAATATATTTAAATTCACCTAATTTCAGCAAGAATTGTCTAGTGTCTTTCAAAAACGTTATTTGTCTTGCTACCAACGGTTGTACTAGGTAATCAAGAAATTGTGAGATCGGTTGTAAAAGTGACCCCTTTGCCGATATAATCAGCCTACCTGGGGGCTTTTGGGCATCCTTATGTACCTTGGGGATGGTGTATATAATAGGAGTAATGGGATAAGGCTGTGATAATGTATCAAACAATTTTTTGTTAATCTTGCTATTCCTCATGGCTGTGATCAACATCAAATCTAATTCCCGCTTAAATTGATCGTTAGGGTTGTACGACAGTCTCATGTATGTGTTAGAATCCGCTAGCTGCTGGTCAATATCTTCCATGTATTTACCTGTGTCCATAATGACTATTGCCCCGCCTTTGCCTGCGGGGCGGATGACAATGTCAGAATATAACCTTAAGTCCCGCAATGCTTGTTATTGTTGTTTATCGAGGTTAGTCAAATGTTTTTTGGGCGCTATATCATATCTGGTGACGGAATCGTCTAGTAATTGTGAAAAAGTTCTTAATGAAGAATTATTCGACGGGGGATCAAACTTATATCTAGAATGTTTTGTGAAGAAATCTTGGAATATATCCTCCTTACCCGGTGGCTTATCTTGAAAAAATTCTCTAATGCGTAATGAACGATTGAACCAATGTAAATCAACCTTCCAATTAAAGTAATTGTGGGGGTTACTAGGGATAAACGAAAGTCCCTTGTTAAGCACTGATATTTCAAAGGTAGAAAAATTGCGCGATGATAAATTAAACACTACTTCCTGGTCTTGTTCTTGTTTACTGGAGGCTTTGTATATTCTTTCTTACTGCACTGTCACTTTATGCAACATTGCTGCACAGTCAAGCACGGCACTGTCACTTTAAGCAATAGTGTTGCACAGCCGTTTTTTTTTGCACTAAGATTGTTCTGTGGGGGCCAGCGCCACAATAGCCCTGATAGTACGGAGCCACAAGATTGACATTCAAATCATTGCACTTTAACATGGCACAAGGTGGTAAGGACGTTGAAGATCTACCCACACACTTTTGGCAAAGTGAAAATTTTGAGACATTACGTTTTTCAGAAGCGGAAGCTGAAAACATCTTGTATGCGGAACCAGCATTCTCTGCTGAGGATGCCACTACTAATGATGAGCTTTATAGGCATTTATTCAAGCTTAAAAAGAGAGACATTGATTTCTTATTTCATGGAAAGACTCTATCAGATTATTATCGGGTAAAGCAAATCCCTCGCGGTTTCTGCATTCACAACATGCCCACTATTGGCCGTTACAGCATCACATTTTGCAAACGCTGGATATCAGTCTTAAATAAATGTTCTATGGACTTGATACTCTTGGTTATACAGGAATCTAAGAGAGCTAAGTAATACTAAGGAGAACATTGTTAAGTTTGAAACTGAGCACTTATCCACGTTGGCAACTGACACCACCACTAAATGGATGGAGAAATTGAATCAACAACTGGAGCAATATCAGAGAGAACTGATTAAATATAAAAAAGACAAGTTGGTCCGGGTCCAGCAAGATTACTCCCAACATAAGGAGTACGCTTGGCTGGGAGCTAATTCTAATTAACAGAAACAACAGCAAGGCCCGAGAGGGACCTTCAGGAGGAGACATACTGTATGCTTCTCGAGCACGTCTGCCAGTGACACTGATGAACCACATACCAGCGCCGGAGATGTTCAACAAAGTGGCCCTTTAGGGGTATGCACCAGGGCAGTGGTCAATGGCAGAAAGATAAGCCTACGAGGAGGGGCGGGCAGACGAGGCGGAGGGAGAGGAGCGAGAGCAGACAAGAAACCTCCAAAACGAATCCACAGTTAATTTTTTATTTATCATCAAGTCCACTTTCTCCTGACACCATTGGGGTATTAAGCAAGGGCCTTTCGTATATACCCACTCATACTCCTAATGAGAAACAGTGGAAAATTGACAATCACTGGTTATTACGCAATTTGAATCTTAAGGAATATTATGGAAAAAATCCCAGAACGGCAGACAGAACTGGTGATCTTGCCACACCCAGCATATTGAAAAGAATCAAACCCAAGTCAAGCTTTGACCCAATTTCTCTTAATCCTTCCATTAAGACGTTTCACAGGATGGTCGAGGGGTCACTTTTAGAATATCGCGAGAAGGCCCACCCCAATTTGTCAAAAGGTGAGCATCAAGCATTAAGGGATCTGCAGGCCAGAGATGACATCGTTATCCGTGGAGCGGACAAAGGAGGGGCCATCGTGGTGATGGACAGTGACACTTCGACTTATGCCAGGTTATCCAGGGATCCGACTCAACAGTTCCAGAAGGAATTAGATAACATACTAACTGAGGCGGCCAAAGAGGGCATTATCTCTATGGCTGAATACAGAGCATTGTCCAAACCCCACCCTGTTGTACCGCTATTTTACATTATCCCAAAGATACATAAGGATGAGCATAACCCTACTGGCAGACCCATTATCTCTGCCAGGTGGGTCATTATGTGAATCCATATGCATCTATTTAGATTCATTCCTACAGCCCTGCATTCAGAAAACCCAGACGCACCTTAAGGACACTTCGGCCCTCTTAAGGATATTTGAGTATATGATGACGGTACCAGAGGGGACTATATTAGCGACTATCGATGTGTCCAGTCTTTACACTTGTATTCCCCATGATATGGGAATACAGGCGGTGAAGATGCTTATTACTAACAATGTGCTGTACAAAGGGCCAGACATAGATTTTTTTCTGAGGTTGTTACGGTTCACTTTGACACGTAATTATTTTATTCATGATTATCATTTCTACATCCAACTGACGGGTTGTGCGATGGGGTCCTGTGTGGCCCAGTCGTTCGCCAACTCATTTATGTGGGGAGTAGATAAAGATCTCTTTTTGAGTCATCCAACTATCACGCAACACCTGGTTTTATATTCACGTTATATAGATGACCTATTGGTCTTGTGGTCAGGCCCACAATCACTTCTTGAGGAAACCATCAGTACACACAATGCCTCGTCTAGTCCAGTGAAATTGACCATGACACTGGATGAGCATCAAGTTAATTTTTTAGATGTGCATATATCCATAGTTGATAATAAGATCACCACATCTTTATATACTAAAAACAAGGATCGAAATACTCTATTAAGATTTGATAGTTTCCACCCTACAGCCATGATCAATGGGCTACCATATTCGCAAATGCTCAGTCTGCAGAATTAACAGCGATCTGCGGGTTCGGGATCAGCAACTAGATGAAATGATCCTTAAATTCAAAGATCGAGGCTACCCTAATGGTTTGTTACAACAGGCTCGTGACAAAGCCACGAGGATGCCAAGAGGTGAACTTTTGAAGACACAGGACATCAAAACGAAAGGGAAAAGTTTTCCCTGGGTAAATCAATATAATACCTCCAGCAGACATACGGGCAAAAAAGCTAAAGAATTGTGGCCCATCATCAGGACGGATCCTGAGTTATGGATGTTTAAGGACACAAAGCTCATGCCCAGCTACACATGTAGCAGAAACATTAGGAGTAATGTAGTTAAGACTGATGTCTCGAGAAAAAAGCTGGCCGAAGTAAATTTTTTGGGATCCAGGAAGGGTTGCTACAGGTGCGGATGTACCACTTGCAACTTTATAGTCCTGGGGGACTCCTTTGAGCACCCATATACAGGCAAAAAAATTAACTTAAAAGCTGCTTACACTTGTAACTCCAAATTCGTGGTGTACTTACTTTCATGCCCATGCGGCCAACACTATGTTGGCAAGACGGAGTGCACATTCAAGGTTAGGATGACCCAACATAGATCCTCCATTAGGGCGGCCATACAGGCAGGAACCAGCGAACAACCGGTAGCAAGGCATTTCGCCCTTGCCAAACATCCCCTAGCATCTTTAAGATACCGCATTATAGACCAGGTGCCATTTTCCATAAGGGGAGGAGACAGAGCCAGACGTCTCCTACAATTAGAAACGAGATGGATCTTGACCCTTGATACCCTGAGTCCTAGAGGGTTCAATGAGTCCCTGGGCATGGGTAACTTTTTATAAGGGTCCATAATATTATCCATCCTTGGTCCTGAACTCCTTAGTAACGTAATACTCATGACAGTATGCCATGAGAGATGTGTGTTTAAATGTCACAGGTCCCCACTGAGGAGCATGAATCCTAGGATGGGGATATAATCTTCACGCCAGGCCACCAATGTTAGGTGTCATCTTAAAAAAGATTGGTTAAATGCTGTAGATATCATTTGATTCACCTAATTAAGAACGCTAATAGTTAAAGCAGTTTTAATTAACCACTTAACTGGTATGGTCAGATTTCATGCGACTGCGCTGTCCCACCCTGTCCCCCCGTTTTTGATGAGGAGATCCGTTCTGCAGATGTGCATAATATAATGTTTAAATATTTAGAAAAATACTTTTTAAACTTTATTAAATAAAATAAATTTTAAAAAACAATGTTATTAACAGTTTTGAAGGGAAAAATTGTCAGTTAAGTGGTTTTAAATGATTTCAATTGGGAGCTGCAGATCAAAAGGATTTATTGCAGCATATACGTGAATCACATTGGCTCCAGTTGCTATCAATTCATGCTATTTTTTTTTTTTTATATTATTCACATATTGTTTGTATGTTTTAAATATACTCTTCTGGCGCTGCACTGATTCAGTATGGATCTATACATAATTCAACACATGCTTTGCATTTTATTTCACCAATTGTATCAGATAATGTACTGAGTGATTTTTTATCTCTTATGTGCACTTTTCATCATGTATTGTCTGTTTTGTATACAGCGCTCACCATAGCAACGTTTCCCCCCCACCCCTGCATGACGGCCCTGGGAGCTCGCGTCAGGTCATGTGACCGGGTCCTGTGACAGGAAGCGCTGAGTCCGGAAGCCGGGCAGCGGCATGGAGCGGGCGGCTGGACGCGCGCTGGGTAAGTTATTTAAAGTTTGTTTTTGCGCCTTGTCACTTGTTAGTGTATCCTGAAGACGGGGGCCAGCACCCACAAAACGTTGATTAAACAGCACTGATTTGTTCACTTCTTTAACTGAGGAGTCTCCAGAGTGCCGCCATTGTTTCTCCTTTGTGTGTGTGTGTCTATATATATATATATATATATATATATATATATTGATAAAGCTGAATATTTATCGTATATAAAAACCCTTTGTGAGGTCTAAGAACACTGTACGCTATTTACGTATGAAGTACCGTAAGGGTACGCTCGTTGCGTAACAATCGCTTAGCCGTAGTCGAGACGCTCAAGCGTCACGTTCGCTCACGGCCAAGAGATCACAGGCAGGCACGCTATTGGCTGCTGACTTACGTAATGGTTCACTATAGCGTAACGGACGCTGTATCGGGAGCGGGCTGCTCGAGCGATACAGACGCTCACGAGAATACGCTGTTGGTATCGGGCACACTTATAGGTGAGCGACTACCGTAATGCTACGCTATCAGCGTAGCGGACGCTCAAGACCACGAGGAGATCACGAGCGGCGCTGACGCTCACCATGTTAAACCTTTATATCTAAACCAGAAACAATGCAATATGCTGTAAAACCTTTGTGTAGAGATAGGGTGTAGATGCAACCTAGTGTAACCTTATTAACTTAAAAGCTGTTTGAGCGTCACCGACGCTCTGAGAATACTAGACACTATAAGAAATACACAGATACCTGGGCTTAGGGTCCAACGCCTAAGATATATATATTTTGAATGATATACTTGCAAAAGAATTAATACAAATACAAATCATACACTACAATATAACATAGACTACCTAACCAGATAACTACACAGGAAATACAATACAATTACTACCTAAGGGAAAATAAGAGAGAAAGAGAAGAGAGAGAGAAATGGCTCATAATAACAAGAAGATCAATATGGTTGCGGAGAAACACTTACGCACAAGGGGAAACGATCGCATGCGCCTCGATATCCAGCTCCCGATTATCAGCAATGAGAACCGTTGAAGAGAGTGAACTGGATATGGTCGGCCTGCCTATTTATGCCCCACACACAATGCAATTCAATGGTCCCTACAATCTCATTGTTCATTGGACACAGGAATTCGGCTTCGCATTATAACAAAAGGTCATAGGTTGATTCATACAGGTGGGCTGTGACTGCTTCCAACTGTTCAGGTGGGTGGGATACTGAGTTTCCCGCCGCATGACTAAATAAGAACAAATAATAGTAAATGGACATAAACTTCTTATGTCCATAACTATTCGCATGAGCGATTAATCCGCTCCAAACCAACACCGGAATATTGCTATTTAAATACTCTTCCGATGGGTACCAAACACCACTGTATGACCCCTGTTAGACCCTTCGTACAATACAAAGAGGGATCTCTCTGTTCAGGAACATGCTATGTTAACTAAACCTTCAGAATCTATCAAAGGGACCATGATCTACAAAATACATTATTACTGAAAATATGTAACGATTGAGTCGCACGCTACGATCACATAAACTCTACCGTAAATACGCATACCGTGCGCCTGCGGGTGCCCGCGACTGTGAGTATGCGCACGTACGGGAGAGCGTACGCATGCGCAGCACGGACCTGTGTGAGGTGCAA
This sequence comes from Pseudophryne corroboree, assembly GCF_028390025.1. Classification (NCBI taxonomy): domain Eukaryota; kingdom Metazoa; phylum Chordata; class Amphibia; order Anura; family Myobatrachidae; genus Pseudophryne; species Pseudophryne corroboree. The sequence goes on from NC_086445.1 coordinate 633,598,802, forward strand.
ATATGGTAGTGTGCATAGAGATATTTTTCTGACTTTGACAGTCCACCCTTTGGCAGTCAACAATAACTGCCACTTCCTGAAAACATTTCAAAAAGAGAAAAATATATGTTAGGGGTTAATACATTTACATGGTTGGGTAAAGGAGGAGAGAGGAGAAGGTGTGAAGAGGGTATGACCTAGTGAGATAGCAGAAGCATGTGTGTATGAGTCCATGTTTGGGGGTCATGTATCATCGTGCCGTACGTGTTTTAAATCAAGCTTCGAGGCATTGCGAAGTATACATTTGAATTCCTTCTTATCCCGCGGTACGGGTCTGTGGATGGGCTGTCAAACTTTACCGAGCTCTTTCCGGCTTTGGTTGTAACAAAATGGGGGAGCACATTTTAGTTGATGATACATGAATGGGGGAGATATGTGATTGCTGATATCTGTGCCTGTATTCCCTATCGACTATGTGTGTCATTACCTGAGGGTTGTAGAAATGAAGAAAAGACATAATTACGGTAAATGCGGTGGTATTCTATGTCAGGTAAATGAACATTCGTCGATTGAGGTCTTGTTTGGTGTCTGTTGAATGCAGTCTTCTTTGTGCTTTTGCTCATAAGGTGCGAGCAAAGCTGTCAATGTCCATAGATTTACAAAAGTGTTGGGCTAGCGTAATTTTAAAATTTCTAGGGAAACTGGGGATCCATGGCATAGTTCATCAAAAATCTGTGTATCAGGTTGTCAAACTTCTTCTTTAATCCCTCTGTTGTCTGTATATCGGCTCATCAAATTCCTCGTCCAAGTGGGTCTTGTTACCTTGGAGAAAACGGAAAAACAGGTGAAAGAAACGGACCGTAGAAATCGCATTTTCATCACATCATTGTTTCTACATTTGGGTCATAAATCAAGTCCATTGGAATTACAGTTTCCTCACTCCTTAAACTCATTACCCTTGTACGATGATTGCACTTCATTAAAGCCTGACCGCATCTAAATATCAATCCAATCGATATGACAACACTTGAGATACATAGGAGAAACTTCCCAACATCCATTATGACTCCTTGAGCCCAGTCTCCTAAACCAGAAAACCAATTTCGCGGGTTCAACCATGACACCCAACCAGTCAGCTCATTACCTACAGCAGCAAGAGTGAGATTGTATCTCCTGCGAAATTCCCACTTCAATTGGAGAATATCGTCCATCTTTTGGTCTATGACCTCGACCGGATCCTCGGTGCTATTCGTAATATATGTGCAACATTTCACGCCGTATTGTGTTGCCAGTGTGACACAATATCCGCCTGTCACTGCTGTGAGGTAATTGAGAACCATTCTATGCTGTACCAGTTCTGTTTTGTAAGCTTGAAATTCTCTTCCAGTATACCTAAACGTGTCATCATACATTTCAGTGATATTATCTAACAAGTTTGCGAGCGCAGATATGTATTTATAATTCAGCACTCCTCTGGCGGTGCGGGTGAAATCTAACGCGATTAAGAATTGAATCCCGGTGGATTCACTTATCAGATCAGAGGCCGGATGCTCTGTCTTCTCTATCAGGTGCCTTTTAACACCGTGCTCGTAATGGGTGTGAGTATAAGGAGCTTGGGCACCACGGTGTATGTCTTTCATTTTGTCATGTGATACAGTCATTACTTCAGGCAGTACTTTTCCAATATAACACAATCCTTCAGAGTTTGGGGCAAGCCACTTATACGCCTTTCTCCCGCATATGAAATATGCATCATCGGGGAGAACATATGGGACGGAGTAGGACATAACCATATTACACACCTTCCATGTGAAATCTCCTAACCCTAATTCTTCCATCTGCTTAGTACACGTATCAGGTTGTACGATATGTGCACAGTATCCTGGTGATACTTCTCCAACTCTCGTAATCCTACTTCCTAGGGTGTACCTATACCGGAAAGATTTTCCTCTACTGGCTATGTGGCGTATAAGCTCTGTATCTGTTGGCATTCTATCTGCTCTGTGTGAAAAGGTCATGGTTTGGTTACTCCATGATACTTCCCAATTTCCCAGCTTTCGGGGATTGGAGATGTTAAAACATAATAGGGACCTATCCACATGGTATTGGTGGAGCTTCAAACTAGGAGGGCTGGAGAGATATTAAACCTCCTGTCCACCGGTCTCCCACCCTTTAGCTCAAGTACCTCCCCTACCGTTAAAGGAAATGGTACTAGCCCTGATTTGCTATGACCTTGAGGTACTTGAGAGCATACCCAACAATCTGTTTGATTTAACACACTACCCACTAAAGAGTGATAGTCACTCAAGGGATGCCTGTCCATGTGGATATTAAAACTGGATTGGCATTTCTTAATACACCCATCCTCAATGACATTATCACAGAGCCTACAGATACAGTTTTCTTCAGCTAACAATCCTTAAAGGAAAATGTTTACAGATAACATGGCTGCTAGATCGTTTCCGGTACTCGCCTTTGCTTGGTGATTGGGTTGTTATTGGAAATTTACACCTCCATCTTTATCATCAGGACCTTTCTGGATCTCGACCTCACTGATACTCTCACCGAAACAGACTGCTCTGGTCAACATCATGGTCAACAGGAAAATCCATATCACAGTCTCTTGGGGCAAGTCCATCTTACAGGAGGAGAAAAGAAGAAATTTGTAATGGGGTACAGAAAATCAGTTTGAGGGGGAGAGAAACTTGTTACGATAATTAAGTTCTCTAGTCTTGTTGTTCTTCTTGTTCTGTCGTCATCTCAAAGGTGCTGTCTCTCAGTCTTCCAAACGAACATTCCGGTGATGCAATATTTCTTCCCAAATCAGCGATCTCTCTGTAAGGAGCAAAAATCTTGCATTACCATTTGTCTAACTGATGTGTGACATACCATCTTTAAATCATGAAAACATGTGAAAGAAGAGAGAAAACATAAAAAAAAAAAAACAAGAGAGAGAACAATTTATGTGCATGTGTATATTACTTGAATCAACAATAACCATCAATAGGAAAAGAGAAAAAAAAACATTTTTCAAACATTTTAAAACATTGTCAGATCATCAGGCTGTCATATCTACATGTCCAATGGTTTCCCTGCGCAGTCCCTCCCCCCAGCACTTCCATATTCCATTGTCTGTATCTGGCCAGAATACATTGATGCGGATAGGTCATGCTGGGGTTTGGTAGACTTCTGCAAAGACCAAGTATATATGCAATGTTTGAATCCTACCAATAATCGTCAGAGATGGGGAGAGAGAAAAAGAAACATTTCACAGATACATTTACAACGTTTCACCCGGTCATTCCTGTGTCTTCAGGGAATGACCTCCCAATTTATTAACTATAACCTCAGGCTTACCATCAGTCCTAATGATCACCTTTCCTGACTGCACATTATGGGTGTGGGCCAAAATTTTTCCTATATGATCCCTGATTATAATTTTGTGTGTTATAACTTTGCTCATTTCTTGGTCTAGGGGGTCTAACTTTATGTGGGTTATTACAGTTGCTGGCATAATGCCCTTCTCTTCTACAATTATAACAAATCCTTGGTTTCCTCCAAGTGTCAATGACCTGAGGTCTTGGTTGATTTGATGCCTCCTCAAACGCTCGGATGCTCATCGCCATCAACCGTTCTCCCTGCGCTTCCCTGGTTCTTTGGATATTTCGGTCATGCTCGATAGCGGACTCTCTTAATGCAGCGACCGAGATACCTCTCCAATGAGGTATCGAGGTTTGTACCCTAATTTTTAGTGTGTCTTTTAAGTTGTTCATTAATACAGACACAGCTACCTCTCTGTGGTGTACATTAGTGTCAATGTCATCTATACCCGTGTACCTAGCCATATCCTGCAGAGCCCGGTGAAAATACTCTGATGCGGATTCACCTTCTTTTTGTTTTATTGTAAAGATTTTATTCCACTTTACTACTGTAGGGAAATATTCTTTCAACTGCAGATTAATTCTTTTTACATTATCTTGGTTATACTCGTCTGTTAGTGGCACTTCCTCATCTAGTTTACAATCAGCGATAAATTTCAATGAATCAACATCGGGGGGTAAACATGTCCTCAAAACTGTCCTCCAATCTTTGTTATTTGGCTCTGCAGTGTTTCCTAGCACTCTAATGTATTTCTGACAAGCAACTAAGTCTTTCCTGGGATCAGGAAATTCAGACAGAATTGTTCTTAATTCTGTCCGGGAAAAGGGGCAGTACATGGCGATGTTCCTGACGGGAGTGACTCCTGAAGAGTCAGTTTTCCCATTTGGTACTGCAATTACCCTGACAGGATTAAGTCCAGTAACGTCATTCTGAATTGATTCTACGATATAAGGTACATTTGTTTGTGCGTGATGTATAATACCATACGTACCTGTGGACACGACCTCACCTGACCCGCCGTTAGGGGGTTTGATTACAGTCTTTACCGATTTGGTCGCGTCCACCTGGATGTCTTGTGTGATGGCTTCTGGAAAAGGCTCCGACATTGTGCTGGGCTCACTTTCTTGTTGTTGTTCCTGAGGAAAGTTTAACATGGGGTGCGACTTGCATGGGTTAATAGTTGTACATTCAACAGCATTACAATTATCATTGTTACATTTATTACACTTATTCTTATCATCTATACTACAGTTGCTAAGAGCGTTTTTATTGTTCACCCTTGTGCTTTTCTCCGCAACCACAATCCTCTCCATTGCCATGTCTCTCCTCTCAAGATGAAAGTTAGGTGTGTAAGTTACATTTCTTTGCATTTCACTTTCCTGTTGCCATAACTGCAAACAATCATAATGTTTAACTCGTTGTTTCCAGAATTTTATGAGACAGATCCTCCGCCTTAAATTATGCAACACCTCTGTGTCAAAACTACCTATCCCGGGAAATGGTGCCTTATCCCCCGCAGTCATTCGTGTCCATTCATCACAAAAGGTCTCAGTGTGGGGACCATATTTCCCCCACATTACTAACCGAGCAGACCCTCGGGGTCTGCAAGCCTCTGGAGTCTGAATCCTGACTGCTGAACGTCTCTGTGTTGTGCACTTGGCTGCCATTTGTGGACCTTACACAGAAAAACTTCCTAAAATGCACCAAACACAGAAATTTACGTTGGAAATCCTTAAAGCTCTTCCACTGAACAACTTCTTCTGCTCCGAGTATCTCCGGTCCGCCTTCTAGCAGACACGTGTAGCCGTTGCAGGCCCTATCTCTAGAGATTTTCCTGAGAAAATTCCCTTCCTTTTTCTTTACACAAATCACGCTTGCATGTGCTCCCTACAACACGTATGAGGGCAAGATTTACGCATGGATATACGACCTCATATCACGTTGCGTTATTGGTCACACATACAACCGTGCGGTCCAATCGTACCACTTATAGACACTTGTTGCCCATAAATGGTAGGATCATTGGAGTCTCCCTACTGTGCTCCAAAACAGCCAGAGCGTAATACAACGAAAACTTTATCACACTCTGTTGCACGTTTTCACTCAGACCGTGCTCATCACGTTCCACCAAAGATCATACAGATCACAAAGTCCACAAAGCGGAATTCAATACCGTTTTATCACATAGATCACAAAGTCCACAAAGCGGGATTCAATACACTCATACCGTTTTCAACCCACTATCATTCTTATAGTTTTCTGATCAGAAAAATCATTTCCCGTAGTCTGATAGCTCTCCCCAGAGGCGTTACAGTAAAGTAAGGTATTTAAACTAAGTTTTGGAAAAACTGAAATCAATTTGTGCTATTTATCGCCTTGCGTTATTTACCGCGTTGCGCTATTTATCGCCTTCTAAAAATAACACTTGTGGTTTGAGTTACGTGGGCGTACCCGTACGCTCCGTTGCGTAATATACGCTGCGTGCGTCGGCCCTTGGATTGCGTACACAAGTCTCAGTCTTTTGTTAGAGACACGTGTACGCAAAGCAAAGATCCACCGTAACACAACTTATACGTTTATCAATGTAGATGATCCTCGATCATCTACCGCGCACCACACTGACCTCCTTGTCTCTCGGGCACAGCTGTGTTTGTCTATACTTTAACTATATTACCTTTACTCAAACTATTGAAATAGCGGCAAATCTCTCTCAGCACGTTTATCAATTATAAAAAGGCAAACAGAAGAGTGATATACGAAAATACACAAATGAAAAAGAAAAAGCAGATATATATGTGCGTGCGTGTGTACGCAAGACAGAAAAATAAACAGTTTTAAAAGAGACTATCGTTTTGTTCTTACCTCCGGTCCCGGATTCCTTCAGCACCCTTTACTAAGAGAAGCAGACGCTTATCCCGACAGCACTACGAGGAATATAACCTCCCGCCCTTTGCTGATGGATAATGTCTGCTGTATCTACCTAGTGCAGATATGTGAAGGACGGGCGAGCCGCCAATTGATAAAGCTGAATATTTATCGTATATAAAAACCCTTTGTGAGGTCTAAGAACACTGTACGCTATTTACGTATGAAGTACCGTAAGGGTACGCTCGTTGCGTAACAATCGCTTAGCCGTAGTCGAGACGCTCAAGCGTCACGTTCGCTCACGGCCAAGAGATCACAGGCAGGCACGCTATTGGCTGCTGACTTACGTAATGGTTCACTATAGCGTAACGGACGCTGTATCGGGAGCGGGCTGCTCGAGCGATACAGACGCTCACGAGAATACGCTGTTGGTATCGGGCACACTTATAGGTGAGCGACTACCGTAATGCTACGCTATCAGCGTAGCGGACGCTCAAGACCACGAGGAGATCACGAGCGGCGCTGACGCTCACCATGTTAAACCTTTATATCTAAACCAGAAACAATGTAATATGCTGTAAAACCTTAGTGTAGAGATAGGGTGTAGATGCAACCTAGTGTAACCTTATTAACTTAAAAGCTGTTTGAGCATCACCGACGCTCTGAGAATACTAGACACTATAAGAAATACACAGATACCTGGGCTTAGGGTCCAACGCCTAAGATATATATATTTTGAATGATATACTTGCAAAAGAATTAATACAAATCATACACTACAATATAACATAGACTACCTAACCAGATAACTACACAGGAAATACAATACAATTACTACCTAAGGGAAAATAAGAGAGAAAGAGAAGAGAGAGAGAGAAATGGCTCATAATAACAAGAAGATCAATATGGTTGCGGAGAAACACTTACGCACAAGGGGAAACGATCGCATGCGCCTCGATATCCAGCTCCCGATTATCAGCAATGAGAACCGTTGAAGAGAGTGAACTGGATATGGTCGGCCTGCCTATTTATGCCCCACACACAATGCAATTCAATGGTCCCTACAATCTCATTGTTCATTGGACACAGGAATTCGGCTTCGCATTATAACAAAAGGTCATAGGTTGATTCATACAGGTGGGCTGTGACTGCTTCCAACTGTTCAGGTGGGTGGGATACTGAGTTTCCCGCCGCATGACTAAATAAGAACAAATAATAGTAAATGGACATAAACTTCTTATGTCCATAACTATTCGCATGAGCGATTAATCCGCTCCAAACCAACACCGGAATATTGCTATTTAAATACTCTTCCGATGGGTACCAAACACCACTGTATGACCCCTGTTAGACCCTTCGTACAATACAAAGAGGGATCTCTCTGTTCAGGAACATGCTATGTTAACTAAACTTTCAGAATCTATCAAAGGGACCATGATCTACAAAATACATTATTACTGAAAATATGTAACGATTGAGTCGCACGCTACGATCACATAAACTCTACCGTAAATACGCATACCGTGCGCCTGCGGGTGCCCGCGACTGTGAGTATGCGCACGTACGGGAGAGCGTACGCATGCGCAGCACGGACCTGTGTGAGGTGCAAATATGGTAGTGTGCATAGAGATATTTTTCTGACTTTGACAATATATATATATATATATATATATATATATAAAAGAAGAGGAGAACACAAGCGCCAAAATGTGTTTTTAAATTATATAAAAAAGGTGAACACGGATAAGTGAGGTGGTAGGTTTGGCTTAATCACTTATCTGATTTAGATATGCAATGATCTGTCATCCTTCATTTGGATTCAGTACATGGAAATAGAAAAAATAAGCAAAACATAGTGTGTACCATTCATAAAACATATCGCATAAACACTGTCTGAGTCAGAGCGGCATCATTAGGGATTTGGCAAGTTCCCACTAGTAAAAACTTCTTAGCCACATCAGTGTAAAATTTAAAAACTACTGGATGAATTACTTATGTTAAGTTTATCTTTTATTAACTCAGGAGTACAGGAAGTGAGGTCATAATTAATGGACATTAGAAATCACCCCTCTCCGGTATAAATAGGACCTCCAGACTCACTGATGTTATCCCCTTAATGAAGTCCAAACACTGACGGACGAAACGCGTCGGGACGCTTTGCAGATATCCAATTTATGGACAGATAAGCTTTATATGTTTTTATTTCTTGTACGTGTGTTATCCAGCCATTCTTATGTTATTGTTTTTAAATTTTACACTGATGTGGCTAAGAAGTTTTTACTAGTGAGAAATTGCCAAATCCCTAATGATGCCGCTCTGACTCAGACAGTGTTTATGCGATATGTTTTATGAATGGTACACACTATGTTTAGCTTTTTTTTTATTTCCATGTACTGAATCCAAATGAAGGATGACAGATCATTGCATATCTAAATCAGATAAGTGATTAAGCCAAACCTACCACCTCACCTATCCGTGTTCACCTTTTTTATATAATTTAAAAACACATTTTGGCGCTTGTGTTCTCCTCTTCTTATATTCACTTTTATGTGTCTAACAAACACAAATTTCTGTTTCATAAGCTGCCACTCAAAGAAAAATTGAGAAGTGTTATATGCTACATCTAGGTGTTTTTATGTCATTTTGTAAAATTAGTACCGCAAACAGTACCTAAGCGCCGGCTCCTTCGCTTCTCTATATATATATATATATATATATATATATGAGAGAGAGAGAGAGAGAGAGAGAGAGAGAGATAGGAGAGAGAGGTTCCACAGTGCGGCATTCGAGACACAATCACAGCAGCATTTGATTGTGCATGTGATTGTGTCTCGAGTGCCGCACTGTGGAACCTCTATGTATACTGCTGCTATGCAGGTGTGAGGGCACCGGAGCAAGTTCTTGTCATTCTTTGGGAGTGCAGAGTCTATGACTGGATATATAACACACACACACATATTCTATATTATATATATATATATATATATATACATACATACACACACACACACAGGTTGAGTATCCCATATCCAAATATCCGAAATATTCCGAAATACGGACTTTTTGGAGTGAGAGTGAGATAGTGAAACTTTTGTTTTTTGATGGCTCAATGTACACAAACCTTGTTTAATACACAAAGTTATTAAAAATATTGTATTAAATGACCTTCAGGCTGTGTGTATAAGGTGTATAAGAAACAAATAAATTGTGTGAATGTACACACTTTGTTTAATGCACAAAGTTATAAAAAATATTGTCTAAAATGACATTCAGGCTGTGTGTATAAGGTGTATATGTAACATAAATACATTCTGTGCTTAGACTTGGATCCCATCACCATGATATCTCATTATGGTATGCAATTATTCCAAAATACGGAAAAATCCCATATCCAAAATACCTCTGGTCCCAAGCATTTTGGATAAGGGATACTCAACCTGTGTGTATGTATATATATATATATATATATATATATATATACCGTCTTATAGAACTGGCACTCACCCTTGAATGGATAACACTGCTCCGGTGCCCTCTGGAAGCATACACATATCCTCATAGAACAAACAGCGGCACTCTGGAGTCTTTTTAAAGATGGTAAAGTGCAAAAATTTAATCCATATTAGACATCAGGTGACCAACGTTTCGGGGCGGTGGCGCCCCTTCGTCAAGGTGATACAAGTGTAAGATAAAAGTGACATACCTTATATGTGAAGGAAGACCCGCGAACGGGACACACGCCGTGGGAGGGAGTTAGGAACTACATCCGCCCCTCACTCATCGCGCTGTGCAAGACATCCGCGTCCCTGAGCCGCCTCTGTCGTCACTTCCTGGAGGCCGGAGTTTACTCAGTAACCTTGGTAACAAGCGCTCCTTAGCAACCAGGACTCGGATAGGCGTCTGGGCTGCGGTGGAAAAATTACATACGTGAAATAAATAGTGCTGTGCCATTCTAATATACATGGAACTAGTGTACAGATTAATGCAAGGAACATAGAAAGCAATTGGGTGGTAATAATGGTTAATACATACAAAGCCGTCTTAAGGGCTGGTGTAGAAAGTTATAAAAAACAATCGAAGTTTGAAATCGGGACTGTGTATCAGCGTATGAAAATTGTGCCCCACTCTGCACATGAATGTCCACAATGGTGGACACCCATGTGCATGTAAGTGCACAAGACCTTGTAACCTCAGTAGATGCATATTTACTAGGTGCTCTTCCTGTAAAACGGAAACAAAAACAGAGATAGAAATGCAGTCCGGTCCCATATAAAATTCTTTGTTTAGTGCATGAATACTAACGTTCATACAAGCTCAGTCCAAACAGTTATTGAAAAACACTCCATTGGACCTTGTCATTAAGGCCCGTGGGTTTGATGGTGTCCAGGCTATACATCCATCGTGCCTCCTTTCGTAGGAGTTGTCCACCCCGGTCACCCCCCCTGATGGATTTGGGGATATGATCAATAATTTGGAACTTCAGTTCCTGTAATAAATGTCCTTGGTCCGCAAAGTGTTTTGCCACTGGCTGATCCGACAGCTTTCCAGTAAGGGCACTTTTGATGGCTGAGCGGTGCATGGCTATGCGTTCGCGTGCGCACCGTACAGTTTTTCCCACGTATTGCAGCCTGCACGGGCATGTAATCATGTATACTATATGGGTGGTTGTACAGCTGACTACATGTCTAATGGTAAAAGTTTTGCCCGTGGATGTAGACCTGAAGGTAGACCCTGATGTCATACTGGTACAGGTCGTGCATCCAAGGCACCTGTAGCACCCTGGTGTTTTAGTCAGGAAATTAGTTGACACATGCTCCTCGAAGCCCGTGATGTCCGTGTGGACAAGAAAATCTTTAATACTCTTCCCTTTTTTGTAGCAGACGAGCGGGCGTTTATCCCTGAAAGTTGGTAATTTTTTGTCTGAGGCTACTATTGGCCACATTGCTCTTACGGCCCTGGGCAAAACGGGACTGGACGTGTTGTATTTGGTAACCAGTGGCATGATTTGTTGTTGTGGTCTTGTCTCTTTTTCCAACAACTCTGCACGGGGTATGTTCATTACCTCCTGTTTGTGCCTTTGGAGTTCAGTCAGGTCATATCCCCTGTCGGAGAAACGTTTCACCACCGTGGACAACGCTTGGTCCAGTTTTAGCGGATCACTTGTGATCCTAGCAGCTCTCATTAGTTGGGATCTGGGTAGTCCCTTCTTTAGTGCCCGAGGATGATGGCTACTTGCTCTCAAAAGGGTGTTTCTGTCGGTCGGCTTGTAGAATACTTCAGTGTTTATTTTCCCTCTTTCCAGGGTGACTTTGACATCGAGGTAACTAAGGGAGGCATGGTCACTTTGTGCAGTGATCTTTATCGTGGAATCTCTGTTATTGATCCTGGAGACCAATTGATCGAACAGTTCCTGGCCCCCTGTCCACAG